>NC_134883.1:48611900-48636900 GCF_041734735.1 Babylonia areolata
ATGCGCACTATGAAAATTTGAACTCACGAAAACGGAATCGATATGGGTGTCTAAATGACAGGGATGAAAATGGAAATCTATGCAAAAACACACTCATATATATATATATATATCAAGGGACACACACGTCGAGGAGTCTTGAAGATTTATTGCCCATGACCGATTTTTATTTCTTCTTCTTTAAACATCTTGAAAAAAAAAGACTTGAAAAAAAAAAAAAAAACCCTGGCAAACATACAGCCCGGGTAAAGATTATGTAAGGTTAGTGACAAAGAAATGCAGACGGGCAACCAGGTGTGCCTAAAACCGGTGTCTCGTTTCTATAAAGTGCAGCCAAGCTCTGCATGTCGCTATTTCTGCACCGCTCACAGTGCAGGCTCTCTTTTCAATTCACCTCGCGGGGAGGAGGGGTGGGGGTAGAGAGTGCAGGGGAGGGGGTTGAGTGTTTGAGGAGAGAGAGTGATCCGTGACTGTAACCTAAGACATGGTCGTCTGCGTCGATCTTGTTTGGGTCTTCATTTTTTTTCTCTCTCTCTCTTTTGTTTTCTTTTGTTGTTATTTTTTGTGTGTGTTCGTTTTTTTTGCTGCTGTTATTTTTCAACCCTGTATCGTTCAGTTGTGACAGCCTATTTTAGAATCGGAGTGAGTATATTAGTTTTCACTGACTTGCATACGTGTGTGTGTGTGTGTGTGTGTGTGTGTGTGCGCGCGCACGCGCGCGATTATATTCAAATGAACATATTTTCTTGTGATTCTGTTTTAGTTTACTGGCTCACTTGTGTGTTTATGTGAGACCATGTGATAACGCCGTGTTCCAGTTGTCTAGTGGACCGTGTGTGTGTCACAATGTTGACATATTCATATTGGTTTGTGTGCGTGTCCTTGGTAACCTTTAACAATTCGTTTTCTCTGGAAATACTTTGAAATGCTTTGACCTTCGACATAACTGAAATCTGGCTTTGATTTTGTTGAAAACGGGGAAAGTCCAGAACAGCCCAGAACAGAGTGCGATGGCGAGGGGTCGTCGATGGCCTATGCTCCACCAGGAGTGATGGGCAAAATGAATGAATGAATGATGGGGAAAGTTTGAAACTTTGATTGATTCATATTATGCTTGTAACAGACTACAACAAAATGTCGATCAACGTGGGCTGTTGAACCACCTGCTCCGTTTTCAGCACACAGTCTTTCGATTTGACAAGTAGGTAAACTCGTATCTGATGGCCGGGGTGTGCAAACCTTAGGATCTGGATCGCTGTATGTGTGTTCTGGTAACCCCCACCCCCATTTACCTGCCCCTTCTCCCCTCCCCACATCCATCGTCGGCGTTTTCGTTTTCATTGTTGTGTATCAGGAATCACACATGAGCCGTGAAAGCTCCTGGTCTTTTGTTTGTATTTCATTTTTGCACATGCCGGACAATGGATTTCTCTCTGTATCTGTGTGTTAGGAATACTACTTCAGAATGTTTCTGGTCACAAATACATTGCTTCTTTTTATAAACTTTCTTCAGCTGAAAGATGTCATAGCTTGTCAGCTAAACAGGAAGTGCGTGAGAGTTGTTGTAATGAGCCTTGGTTTTGTTGTTTTCTCACTGAGCTGGTAGAAGAGGGGAGGATGAACAACGCTCCCTGCAGCAGTAGTGGGTGTGAGGAATACTCCAAGTTTCCACCTAATAACTTCTTCTTCTTTCCGTTACACGGCCAACATCGACTTCCCGATGACTCTGTCGTGGTTCATGCGTGCTGGGTATTTTCGTGTCTCCATAGCCCACCGAACACTGAAATGGGTTACAGGATCTTTAACGTGTGTATTTGATCTTCTGCGTGCGTATACACACGAAGGGGGTTCAGGCACTAGCAAGTCTGCACATATGTTGACCTGGGAGATAAACTTTTGTTGAATAAAGAATAATGACGTGTGCAGGCGGTGTGTATTTCATCAAGTTCTTGTGGATCCATGGAGATGAAGTGTCATCGCAAGATTCTGACCATCGGATACACTTATCACCAATAAACAGGTGCGCCAAACCGCGCATCAAGCAGCACATTCACTCTTGTGAAAATATACTGACATCAGTGAAGAGAATAACAATATCCACAATTTTGTTGACTCCGTCAGTAACAGGGTAGAAATGTAGATATTGCCAAAACAACGCTGGGAAGGCCATGTTACAATATCCACTCTTCTTATTAAAACAATTCCCCCGGCAAGGAACTGTAGAGGGAGGGAGACGGAGGGGGAATTCTCAAATCAATGGACTCACAACGTTGCAGAATGGACAGGAATACCATTTTCAGAGACCCTACGGTCGGCCTATCCTGGAGTACGCCACTACAGTCTGGGATCCCCACACGCAGCAGAACATCGACAGGCTGGAGGCTGTTCAGCGTCGCGCAGCCCGGTTCGTCATGAGGCGCTACTGCAACACCTCAAGCGTGTCGACCATGATCGACGAACTGTGGTGGCCCTCCCTGGAATCCTGGCGCCGGACTGCCCGCCTTGCCATGCTGTACCGCATCCAGCGTGATATTGTCACCATCAGCAGCATCATGGACAAGCTTCAGCCACTGCCCAATCGCCAGAGAAGAGGCCACAACCAGCAGCTCGCTCTGCCTCAGTGCCGGACCCAGTACCAGCAGGCGTCCTCCCTACCACGGACCATCAAAGACTGGAACGACCTCCACCAGGAAGTTGTAGATGCCAAGACCATTGACACGTTTGTGTCAAGGGACTCCAGTCTCCCCAAGTAGCCCAGATTTGTTCTTTTTTTTTCAGTGCGCATCCTACAGAATAGTCAACATGATGACTGCGGTCACAACGACGGAAGAAGAAGACCAGGTTTTGACACACAACCGACAGACCTGGAGGAATCCGGTAAACAGTTCTCCTGCGCGGTGCCCAATATTAATGACTTCACAGAGCTGAAGGAAGAAGATGTCAAAGGGACAAGTTGAAAGGTTTGTAGAACATTTACAATTAACCCGAAGCAATTAAAACACTTAAATTTTTTTTTCAGGAACTTGGAACAATAACGTAGAGGTTAGACGCACTAAAATTATGACCAAATTAATTTGTTTACATCTTTTGTTGACTTGGTCACTTTGATTTGCTGGTAGATTTATGTAATTGGGAATAATGAATTGTGTGTGTGAGTAGAGTTTCTTTTTGTAATTTATGTAGTCAAAAGACATTGGTAACACACACACACACACACACACACACACACACACACGCGCACACACACACACACACACACATACACACACACACACACAGAATAATTAATGCAAGCCCGGAAAACTCAGACCTCAGTTTTACATACAACTGCACGTGTTGTTTACACACACACACACACACACACATACACACACACACAATTTCATGGTCAAAATGTGGTGCACTTTCAAGGATAAGTGAGCCAGCTTCGTATTTCCGGACTGTCTTTCATTTTTGGCCACGTGGCTTTGGTTTCTCTTCATGGCTCACTTTCCTGAAGTGTCCGTCTTTTTCTTTTTTCCACACAAGGAATTTATTTCCTTCCAGGTCACCGCCTTTTGCAGGTATCGGGTTAGCTATCCAGTCCTGACCCCAGCAACCCTCCGCAAGTCTGGCTCTCCTCGTGTTGCATTAATTAAATCCCACCGTCACTGATGTACTAGGCCTACGTGCATTCTGGTCTCAGAATGGTGGCAAACTGGTCAGTGTGCCAGTTCAGTGTCCAGAAGGTTCTACTGGGTTCCGTCGAATTTCAGTCTCGCCCTTCCTCCTATACCTCAAACAGAGCATATAGTTATTGGGATGAGGCGATAAACCGACGTCCCGTGTGCAGTGGCATGCACAGAGGAAGAACCCATGGCAACAAACATGATGTAATCTTGCAAAACTTTGTTTTGAAAAAAACAAACTCACTCTGATAGGTACACAGATATAATATATATATGCATGCACTCGTGTCCTGACTTGCGCGTTAGGTTAAGCTACTTTTTTTTTTTCTGATTCCACAAAGCCGTGTACGTACGTAATGGCTGTCAGTCCCTTCATCGAGTTGAAAATATTTCAAGGTCCGTAGTTGTGACCATATTACAGTGAGTTTCGAGTGCCTGTGGTCAGAGATGAGAAAAAAGAAATATATTTTCTTTAAATTTCAGGTACCTGTGATGAATGTGACTATACGGGTTGCACGTGCTAAGTGTGGGTGAATCGTTGAGGAGCTCTGTGTGCAGTAGTGTGTGTGTGTGTGTGTGTGTGTGTGAATGCCGTTGCAGTTACCTCAGTTTGAAGTCTGTCAGGGCTCGACTGAGGGCGTGTTTTTGAAACGAAGCTGGAAAGAAGAAGAGTGAAGCCTCAGTTGACTGTTCCGTACTGCCGTACGTCACATGAGGTGGGAACTGAAATATTTGTTCAGGCCTTTCATTCTAAGTTAATTCAGTGGTTAGTCGCTGGATAATTTCATTCATATTTTACTGAACTTGCGATAAACTAGTTAATGAAAAGATAGTAGTAGGCCGTAGCTGTGTTTTGAAATAATGTTTCGCTTCAACTGAGCCGGTTTGTGATGAATTGATACTTCTTCTATGAGGCTCATTATAAAATGTAGTGACACTCCTCACGGTTACAAGCAGTTGACTATATTGTCTCATTAACTGGAAAATAGTATAAATGCATGAGTGGTGTGAACTGGATGATTAATGTCAGGACCGTGACAGTAAATGTTAGAAAAGAACAGAAGGCGACAGTGACAGAATGAAAAGGGGGGACAGTGAAGAGTAAAAGCCCGGGAGATTCACAAAGTGTGTGGCAGTGCGTAATGGCTGCCAGCCCTTTCACTCGTGTTGAAAATATTTCTAGTTCCGTAGCTGAGACTGCGTCGACGGAAAACTGACTTTATGAATATCAACTGACACCCGCGGAAACTGCCGGCACTAGCACATCACCGATACCATTACTGACACTTTAACGTAACGAAATGAAATTCATGATGTGTCGGTTGTGCCGGCTTCGCACACGAAATGGGTGTAACCTTGACCCAAGGTCATGCACGAGAGTGCATGGGGTCTTTTCCTTGGCTGAGTATTTTTGAGGACTGATGACGGCTGGTCACTGGTGATAAACGTGTGATCGAATCGTCACGAGCAATCCCGCCTGTGTTGTATTTTGCAACCATGACAAAGTACCGGGATGCACAAATTTGCTTTCACAATCTATAGACCTGCATCAGTTGCATATTCAGTGTGATATACACAAGTGCATGTGTTGCGGCCTCAGTTTGTTGTCAGTTTATTTGACTGATTATTATTTATGATGATGATGCTGATTAGTACTGTCATTATCAGAATTGTGTGTTGATATCTAATGGTGTATGTATGTACCATACGATGGGGACTCATTGATTAACTACCTGAACAGAGGGGAAAAAACCCACAAAAAACCCAGAAATGCCAGTGATAGTTTCATAAGTCAGCCACGATGTCAAATATCACTCCATTCCTGGAAACCTGTTTTGTTCAGGAAAGCAAAATGTGGTGCAACGGTGATGGCCCTCCTGCAGGAAACGCGTTTCGTGTCGGTGACGTGAACGGAGCCACGGCACGGACGTATATAGAGCCATTTTAAGTCCGTGGTTCATGGAATGGTGCAGTCTGAGTGAAGGCGGCATTCTTTGAAATGGGAACATGCAGAGTGAAGTCCCTTGTTGCGAGGCAGGCTGCCTCGTTCCCGTGTTGTTTTTGCTGGATACTGCTTCCTGTGGGATCGCTGTGTGAGGTCAGTTCTTACATGTATGTGGATAAATAAGGCGTTGTTGTCTAGTTCTGTCATTCTGAAAGTTTAGTTTTAATCAAGAGAAATATTTTGTACACTTTTAAAACTGTATTGGTATGTTTTGTGGGTCGTGTGAGTGACTGAGTGGAGCGGTAGGAGGGGGGAGGGAGGGGGTAGAGGGTGCGCCATTCACGCAGGTGTCAAAGTGCTCCAGTGCCCCAAACTTAAACTTACAAAAAAGAAAATAAGAAAAAAAAAGAAGACATTGTCATTGATAGTCAGATAGTATAATTTCAAACCCTCCGGCAAAAAATGGTGTCGACTAACCTCCCTCATTTGAATGTGGCGAACACCCCTGTACACAGGACAGTCCTCCATGAAAAGAGGGTGGCCGATGTGTTGATAACATTTTGTTGAGAAGATTTCTTCCCGACCAGGAACACTTATCAGAGCCACTTTAATGATGGAAAAGTGTGGTGGATACAGTCTCTAGTGGTTATTCCCATTTCAAATCCCAAACATGTCATAATTTTGCTGTCTTCTCCACTAGACCTTAAGTGGTGGTCTGGACACTGGGCGTTTGGATGAGACAACAAACTGAGGTCTTGTATGCAACATGTAAAAGAACCTACTGCAAGAATACAGTCATCGGTAGCAAAGTTCTTTAGTAAAATCCACTCTGATACACATCATTTGCTGTGTGAGTGTGCTCATGACTGAAGCCTGGCTGAATGACTTAGGAAACCAGTGATGAGTGTCTAATGGCAGATGTCAGCCAGCTCTACCCAGGTGGGCAGCCCATTGTGCAAATGATTCTGCATTGGTAAAGCACTTACAGCTTGGCCTCTGACCAAAGATGGGCGCAGTATAATTATCAAAAACAATATAATAATTTCATTTCAGCAGAAGTGCAGTTCACTTGTTCTCCCTCACAAGTGTGTAGAACAGTCTGTAAAGTATTCATGTTAACTAATCCATAATCAGTGTATGAATTACTCCCTTGAAAATTGAGTATGACTGCCTGCATGGCGAGGGTAAAGTGGTCATACATGTAACAGCCTACCTGTGTATATACGAATGAAGATGGGAGTCACAGCCCATGAATGAAGAAGAAAAAGAATGTACAAATTCAGCAAGCATTCACTGATTTCAAAGAACTGACAAGGCATGAAAGGTATCTGGAAGAAAAATGTAAAAAAAAAAAAAAAAAAAAAAAGTTCTTCAGACAAAGCATATCATTTTCATTCCTTTTTCATTTCCTGATCAGTATAAATGTTTTAACGTTTCCATTTTGTAGACAATGTTCAACAATGGCAAAGCTGTAGTGGTGCAGAAGGGAACACTGGGTCAGTTTGAAAGTGCTCTGTTAGGACTTTTGTCTTCTAATTTTTTTTTTTTTTTACAACATGGGTTGCACAAAATATGCTCATTCAATGCATGTATTTCCCATTTAGTTAAAAAGGTTTAAGATCCAATTGCCTTTTACAGTGAATTGATATCCGTTGTGTCTGAGGCTTGGCATAAGAAAGTGGGGCCTGATCTTGTACTGTTATTATCTTCAACAAAGTTAGGTGACCATTCACACCTGGACGGATCATGGAGTAAGGAAAGTTAGAGTGAAGCGCCTTTCCCAAACACGCAGCACCATGCCGAAACAGGGCCTCGAACCCAGGTCACTGGTGAACTCGGGATCAGAAGTTCCAGTACTTTAAATATTCCATGGTGCCTCTTCACATTGTTTGGAAATGTTAACTTGACAAATGACCATTTTATTATTGTTTCCTAAAACACAGCCATTCACATTGTTTGGAAATGTTAACTTGACAAATGACCATTTTATTATTGTTTCCTAAAACACAGCCATTCACATTGTTTGGAAATGTTAACTTGACAAATGACCATTTTAATATTGTTTCCTAAAACACAGCCATTCAAACAAACTTGTTCTCGTCCCTCCTCAGCTAACAATGGCGGATTCACCAGTTCAGCGTTCTGGAGGGGCTTCTCCCAATGCCTCTGAAATCTCCGGCAAAAAGTCACGTATGTTTTCTTTTGTTTTTGCACTGTGCTTTCTCACTGTCTTTGTCTGTCTTTCTGTTTTTGCATCATTTCCCTTTTTCTTTCCCAATTCCATCATCTGTGTATGAGTGTGAGAATGTGTGTGTTTGTGTGTGTGTATGTGTTTTCTATCTGTGTGTGTGTGTGTGTGTGTGTGCGTGCGTGTGTGTGTGTGCGTGTGTGCGTGTGTGTGTGATTGAACCTTACATTTTAACACAGCACAGCACAGGCACACACAGTAGTACAATATTTATACAGTATGTTTACAGCAGAAGAAGAACAAAAGAGAATTAGAAACAAGAGCAGATTTGTTTTCTCTCATTCTATTAAAAAAAAAAAAAAAAAAAAAAAAATCTGTTGCACAGAGATTGTATTGAGGCAAACAGAAGTACTTACCAAACAAAAAAAAAAAAAATCACAGAAACATGCATTATATGAATAGCTATTTAACAGAAGAACATATGACAAGGAAGCAACAACATGGCCTGGCTTCGCTGACGAAGATCTAGGAAGGGCGTTGTCCACGTCTGATGCAAGCACGCTCATGGCTGACAAGGCCAATGCGGGAAAAGCAGAGTCGGCCGCAGCGGTTGCAAGGGAAAGTCTGGTCTGGGTTCGCGGCTGCAGCGTCGTGGTTCTTCCTCCTTCTGCGTTTGTCCTCAAGGCTGGCCCTGCGGTTGTTTTCGAAGGAGGAGACAGCTTGGTGGATGGTGCGTCGCCAGGTCTCTCGATCAGCGGCTACTGCGGACCACTGGCGATGGTCAATGTGACAGGCACCGAGAGCTTTCTTCAAGGAGTCTTTGTATCTCTTCTTGGGTGCTCCTCTGTCACGGTGGCCAGTGGACAGTTTGCCATACAGCGCGATCTTGGGCAGGCGGTGGTCCTCCATCCTGGACACGTGCCCTGCCCAACGTAGCTGGGTCTTTAGCAGCACTGCCTCGATGCTGATAGGAAGCAACAACAAAACAAAAAGAAAAAGACAACAGTGGCAACCAACCTGATGTTTTATTTGAGAATGATTTATAGTTCTTAACGTTATTGGTGTGCAGGCCAGGACACATCTCGGCAGTCAGGGAGAGTGACCTTTCCTAACTCTGCCAAGTCGATGTCCAGCGAACAGACTGTGATGTCGGATGACCTGGTGTGCAAGGAAAACCCCTTCAAAATGCCGCCAGACAGCGACATCTTCCTTCTCCGAGACAAAGAGAGACAGAAAAAGAAACAGGTTGGTGTGTGTGGGTGGGGTGGGTGGGTGGGTGAGTGCATAATGTGTCTGCATGCATATGTATGTGTAATGTATGTTTGTGTATGTGTGTATATGTATGCACATGTTTGTATATTCTACTTTATTACTTTTTGTCACAACATATTTCATAGTATTGAATTTCTGGGGAAAGAATGGCCACATTGTGGTCCTACCCTTTTTTTTTTGTTTGTAAGTGTGTTTGTTTTACTGTCGGAATGGATTTTTTCCTGCAAAATTTTGGCAGAACAACCCTTTTTGTAGCCCTGTATTCTTTTACATGTGCAAATTAAGTGTTCAAAGCTACTGTGCATTGGTTTACTGTGTCAGAATTCAGCCCACTTTAACTCATTCTCCTTCAGGTACAAGAGAACTTGTACCATGATTACTTCCCCTGTAGACCAGGTATGAGTATTCTTGTACCAACACACTATTCTAATTTCGATCATTCTTGCTTGGTACAGTTGGCATTCTAAACTGAACTGTTTACGGATTCCGGAAGCATGGAAACAAAGATTTGTTTGACTGATTAAATCAATAATTCTCCATTGATTTTCGCTGTTTTAGTGAACCACCCTTTTTTTTTTCTGCAGTGGTCTCATGTGGTGCTGGTCCAGGGGAGTTCTAGCAGGCATGTATCTGTGAGGTTGAATGAGTTAAGACATGTGTGGTGCCTTGCTGTGCAGGAGAAAATCCGACAGAGGAATGTGCATGTGGGATTGAAAGAGTTAAGACATGTGTGGTGCCTTGCTGTGCAGGAGAAAATCTGACAGAGGAAGCTACATGTGGAGTTGAAAGAGTTAAGACGTGTGTGCGGTGCCTTGCTGTGCAGGAGAAAATCCGACAGAGGAAGCTGCCTGTGGGGTTGAGAGAGTTAAGACATGTGCGGTGCCTTGCTGTGCAGGAGAAAATCCGACAGAGGAAGCTGCATGTGGGATTGAAAGAGTTAAGACATGTGCGGTGCCTTGCTGTGCAGGAGAGAATCTGACAGAGGAAGCTGCATGTGGGATTGAAAGAGTTAAGACATGTGCGGTGCCTTGCTGTGCAGGAGAGAATCCGACAGAGGAAGCTGTATGTGGGGTTAAGAGAGTTAAGATATGTGCAGTGCCTTGCTGTGCAGGAGAGAATTTCGACAGAGGAAGCTGCCTGTTGGATTGAAAGAGTTAAGACATGTGCGGTGCCTTGCTGTGCAGGAGAGAATCTGACAGAGGAAGCTGCATGTGGAGTTGAAAGAGTTAATACATGTGTGCGGTGCCTTGCTGTGCAGTAGAAATTCCAACAGAGGAAGCTGCCTGTGGGGTTGAATGAGTTAAGACATGTGCGGTGTCTTGCTGTGCAGGAGAGAATCTGACAGAGGAAGCTACATGTGGAGTTGAAAGAGTTAAGACATGTGTGCGGTGCCTTGCTGTGCAGGAGAGAATCCGACAGAGGAAGCTGCATGTGGGGTTAAGAGAGTTAAGATATGTGCAGTGCCTTGCTGTGCAGGAGAGAATCTGACAGAGGAAGCTGCATGTGGGATTGAATGAGTTAAGACATGTGCAGTGCTTTGCTGTGCAGGAGAGAATCCGACAGAGGAATGTGCATGTGGGATTGAAAGAGTTAAGACATGTGTGGTGCCTTGCTGTGCAGGAGAAAATCTGACAGAGGAAGCTACATGTGGGGTTGAAAGAGTGATGGCCTAGAGGTAACGCGTCCGCCTAGGAAGCGAGAGAATCTGAGCGCGCTGGTTCGAATCACGGCTCGGCCGCCGATAATTTTCTCCCCCTCCACTAGACCTTGAGTGGTGGTCTGGACGCTAGTCATTCGGATGAGACGATAAACCGAGGTCCCGTGTGCAGCATGCACTTAGCGCATGTAAAAGAACCCACGGCAAGAAAAGGGTTGTTCCTGGCAAAATTCTGTAGAAAAATCCACTTCGGTAGGAAAAACAAATCAAAATGCACGCAGGAAAAAATACGAAAAAAAAAAAAGGGTGGTGCTGTAGTGTAGCGACACGCTCTCCCTGAGGAGAGCAGCCCGAATTTCACACAGAGCAATCTGTTGTGATAAAAAGAACTACAAATACAAATATAAGACGTGTGCGGTGCCTTGCTGTGCAGGAGAGAATCCGACAGAGGAAGCTGCACGTGCATGAGAAGACGACCTACGCTTCCCGCGTCAACTTCCGCACAGCCTCCATGATCCACCCTGCCGAGTCGGAGGATGAGGAGGAGGAGGAGGAGGAAACCGACAAGGCTGTGGCTGTGAAGGACGACCCACAGTTCACCATCGCTGTCACCAGGGGTGAGGTCCCTTGCTCTGTCGGCGCTTTGGTGTTAACAGTGTGTTTATTTCTATATTTACTGAATTCTGCCAATTTTGCAGGTAGGGGTGAGGTCCCTTGCTTTGTTGGCACTTTGGTGTTAACAGTTAACAGTGTTTTAATTTCTGTATTTACTTAATTCTGCTCATTCTGTGCGTAGAAAATTGAGGAAGAAGCGCCACTCTTGTCTGTTTTGGGCCAGTCTCTGAACGGTGCCCCAGTCTCTGCACGGTGCCCCAGTCTCTGCACGGTGCCCCAGTCTCTGCACGGTGCCCCAGTCTCTGCACGGTGCCCCAGTCTCTGCACGGTGCCCCAGTCTCTGAAGGGGCCCCAGTCTCTGCACGGTGCCCCAGTCTCTGCACGGTATCTGCACGGTACCCCAGTCTCTGCACGGTGCCCCAGTCTCTGCACGGTATCTGCACGGTGCCCCAGTCTCTGCATAGTGCCCCAGTCTCTGCACGGTGCCCGCAGTCTCTGCATGGTGCCCCAGTCTCTGCAGTCTCTGCACGGTGCCCCAGTCTCTGCACGGTGCCCCAGTCTCTGAACGGTGCCCCAGTCTCTGCACGGTGCCCCAGTCTCTGAACGGTGCCCCAGTCTTTGCACGGTGCCCCAGGTGTGCTTCAGGGTCTGCAGTTCTCCTTCCACTGTTGCACCAAGTGTTCTTTATTTTACCTCTACACTCCATCTCGCTCACTATGATCGGCTTCGGATCCACTCTGTTTACGCATACCCAGATTCAAACACTCGACTGTTGGCCGCCGTTCTTTCTCTGTCTCTGGACCTTGCAATTGGAATGAACTTCCTCTTTCGCTTCGTCAAGTCTCCACACTCAGCTCTTTCAAGTCTGGTCTCAAAACCCACCTCTTCCCAAAATAGCTTCCCTTGCCTGCCTCTTCCTTGTCTTTAGTTTCTACAGTGAATTATGCATGCGTGTGAATGACTGGTGCGAAAGCGCTTTGATTTGTCTCTGCACAAGATTCAGCGCTATATAAATACTATTATTATTATTATTAGCACTAGTATGTCACAGTGCAGGTGGTATGAACTTGACTTGACCACAAGAATATTTGAAATGAATTCTTGTCATATTACACACTTGTTATTTTCATTTCAACGTCACAACACAAATAAAATGGATTGGACAGGACCACAAGAAAAGTGTAATATGAAGTCATGTCATGATATACATGTGTTGAATTTTTGCTTGAAGAAGTCACAATATAAATGCAATATAAACACAATGAATCTGGCAAGACCACAAAAAAAATCTTGTATGAAATCTTCATAATATACATTGTAATGTAAGGTACAAGCATCCTTTTTCTTTTTCTTTTTTTTTAAAGTCACAGTATGAATACAATGATATTGACAGGACAAGAATAGCAGTTTATATAATATCCAGTTGTAACTCGCATATAGACTTGCACTACGTACGTGACAGATGTCTCTGTTGACAGAAATTAATGCAGCATAGCACGATTTAATTTTTAAAAAATTTTTTTAATTATTATTTATTTTTTTTACAAAAGTAAAATCCGAACAAATGGAAAATAAAAGAGAGGTATTAGGTGGAGAGAAGACAGATTATCAGCATGAGCTGAAAGTCACTTGGCTTTGTACACACAGGGGTGTTCATAGGACAGTGTTTACTGTGTCCTGCGCTGCACTGCTGTTGAGGTTGTAGTGGCTCTGATGACCTCCACACAGCAGGATCATTAAGGAATGCTGTGGATGGATTTCCCTGAATTTCTGTGCGAAAGGTTTGCTCTTTTTAAACATGGGACTGCAAATGAAATGTAGAAAGAGGAAAGCAGTTAATTCACGCACACACACACACACACACACACACACACACACACACCACACCACACCACACCACACATCTACCTTTGATTGATTATGTTTTTGTTATGATGATTACGCTTAATCCTGTTGAAGAATGTTTGAAATATTTATACATTTCTCTGTTAGTTCTCTGGCACTTTTTTTTATGTATCTTTTACTGTATCGGTCATCCCAACAACTCTTCCCATCGCCCCTCCCCCACGCCCCAACCCCCATGCACGCACACAGATGTACATGTGGAGTGATGGCCTAGATGTAACGCGTCCGCCTAGGAAGCAAGAGAATCTGAGCGCGCTGGTTCGAATCACGGCACAGCCCCCGAAATTTTCTCCCCCTCCACTAGACCTTGAGTGATGGTCTGGACGCTAGTCATTCGGATGAGACGATAAACTGAGGTCCCGTTTGCAGCATACACTTAGCGCACGTAAAAGAACCCACGGCAACAAAAGGGTTGTTCCTGGCAAAATTTTATAGAAAAATCCACTTCAGTAGGAAAAACAAATAAAACTGCACACAGGAAAAAATACATAAAAATGGGTGGCGCTGTAGTATGGCAACACGCTCTCCCTGGGGAGAGCAGCCTGAATTTCACACAGAGAAATCTGTTGTGATAAAAAGAAATACAAATACCCCCATACCCCCCATTCTTTCCCCGTCTAATATCACTGACCAGTGAAAAGACGTTGAACTAAAGAAAGAACACACACAATACACACAAACAGGCACACACACAACCCCCCCCCCCACCCCCACACACTCTGTTTCACTCTGTTGCTGTGTCAGCAGATCGTCATGTGGAGAAGGAATCTCTGGCCGAGTACATCTCCAAAAAGAGAGAGATGTTCCTGGTTCAGGTGAGTGGTTCACCTGCTTCGTTTGGCGTCGTCTTCTTCCTGCTGCCACCCCGTGTAATGATAGTCATATTGTTTGGGTCATCATCATTATTACAGTCGTATTATGATCATTATTATGATGATTATTACCCCATATTGTTTGGGTCATCATCGTCATTATTACAGTTATATTATGATCATTATTATGATTATTACCCCCATATTGTTTGGGTCATCATCGTCATTATTACAGTTATATTATGATCATTATTATGATGATTATTACCCCATATTGTTTGGGTCATCATCATCATTATTACTGTCATATTATGACCATTATTATGATGATTATTACCCCCCGAAAGCGGAGTATGGCTGCCTACATGGCGGGGTAAAAACGGTCATGCGCATAAAAGCCCACTCGTGTATATGAGTGAACGTGGGAGTTGCAGCCCATAAACGAAGAAGAAGAGTGATAATTATTATTGCGACTATCATGATCATTATCATCATTACTACCAGTATGATGATTATGATGATTATGATGATGATAATTGCAGAATTCTCTGGTTGTGAAGTGTGATGAAATTGCAGAAGTTGAAAGAGAAATTGGTGTTATAATGATGATGGTGACACTGATGAAGATAATGGTGATGATAATGATAATGATGATGACTGCGGTACCTGAAAGGCATGAAGTATGATGAGATACAAAAACTGATGGTGTGATGATGATGATGATGATGGGGACGATGATGACAGTCATTGCAGTACTCTCTAGGTGTGAAGTGTGAGGAGATACAGAAGCTGGAAGAGATTTTGGTCGTATGATGATGATGTTGGTAATGACGACGATGATAACGATGATGATTGCAGTACATGCTAGGCGTGAATTGTGATAAGATGCGGAAACTGGAAGAGATATTGGTGTTGTGATGATGTTGATGATAGCGATGGCGATGATGATGTTGAGGACTGCAGTACTTGCTGGGCGTGAAGCGTGATGAGGTGCGGAAGCTGGAAGAAATATTGTGACAATGATGATGATTGGTGGTATAATGATGGTGATGGTGATGACGACGATGACAAAGTCAATGATGATGGTGACGATGATGATGATTGGTGGTATGATGATGATGATGGTGATGACGACGATGACAAAGTCAATGATGATGGTGATGATGATGATGATTATGATAATTGTGATGACAATGATGATAATGACGGTGATGATGATAATTGTGATGACAGTGATGATGACAATGATGATAATGACGATGATGATGATGATGGCAGT
Source organism: Babylonia areolata (assembly GCF_041734735.1). Classification (NCBI taxonomy): domain Eukaryota; kingdom Metazoa; phylum Mollusca; class Gastropoda; order Neogastropoda; family Buccinidae; genus Babylonia; species Babylonia areolata. The sequence goes on from NC_134883.1 coordinate 48,627,242, forward strand.
ACTCACTGGGTGTGAAGCATGATGACATGCAGAAGCTGGAAGAAATATTGGTGGTATAATGATGACGATGATGGTTATAATGACAATGACAAGGATATGATGATGATGATGATGATGACTGCAGCACTCGCTGGGCGTGAAGCGTGATGAGGTGCGGAAGCTGGAAGAAATATTGTGACAATGATGATGATTGGTGGTATGATGATGATGATGGTGGTGACGATGACGACGATGACAGTGATGACAATGATGTCAATGATGATGGTGATGATGATGATAATTGTGGTGACAATGATGACAGTGATGATAATGACGGTGATGATGATGATGGCAGTACTCACTGGGTGTGAAGCATGATGACATGCAGAAGCTGGAAGAAATATTGGTGGTATAATGATGATGACGATGATGGTTATAATGATAATGACAAGGATATGATGATGACAATGACGATGATTGCAGTACTTGCCGGGCATGAAGCGTGTAAAGCAGTTGAACAGGTGCAAAAAAGAGCAACTAAAATGATACCAGAGTTAAGAGATTTGGACTACCAAAACCGTTTGAGACATCTAAACTTGCATTCACAAAAATACAGAAGATATAGAGGAGACATGATACAAGTATTCAAGATAATTAATAAAATGGTTGACACTGACCCCTGCACCTTCTTTTTTACTAACAAACTCCATGTTACCAGAAGTTCAAATACTAACCTTTTCACAAAATTTTGCAGAACAAATATTCGTAAGTTTTCTTTTAGCTTTAGAGCAGTTAAAGGATGGAATGCACTGAAAAATTCAACAAAAACAGCTAAAACTGTTGACCAGTTCAAGAATCTTCTAGACAATGACTCTAAATCATTAATAAAACCATTCAATTTTGATGAATGAACATTTTAAAAATTTCATACGCATGTACGCAACCCTAAACTATTTCTATATTAAGAAGGGGCGTTGAAAAGCCAAAAAGGCTTAAAAAAAAAAAAAGTTCCAAATTCTGTACCTGTACCTGTGACATGATGAAGCTGGAAGAAATGTCGTGACAATGATGACGACGATGAAGACGTTGAAGATGACTGATGACGATTAAGAAGACGTTGAAGATGACAATGATGACGATGTAGGAGACGTTGAAGATGACAATGATGACGACGATGAAGACGTTGAAGATGACAGTGATGACGATTAAGAAGACGTTGAAGATGACAATGACGATTAAGATGTTGGAAGATGACAATGATGACGACGATTAAGAAGACGTTGAAGATGACAATGACGATTAAGATGTTGGAAGATGACAATGATGACGACGATTAAGAAGACGTTGAAGATGACAATGATGACGATTAAGATGTTGGAAGATGACAATGATGACGATGAAGAAGACGTTGAAGATGACAATGACGACGATTAAGATGTTGGAAGATGACAATGATGACGATGAAGAAGACGTTGAAGATGACAATGACGACGATTAAGATGTTGGAAGATGACAATGATGACGATGAAGAAGACGTTGAAGATGACAATGACGACGATGTAGAAGACGTTGAAGATGACAATGATGACGATGAAGAAGACGTTGAAGATGACAATGACGACGATGTAGAAGACGTTGAAGATGACAATGGTGATGATGAAGACGACGTTGAAGATGACAATGATGACGATGAAGACGACGTTGAAGATGACAATGATGACGATGAAGACGACGTTGAAGATGACAATGATGACGATGAAGAAGACGTTGAAGATGACAATGATGACGATGAAGAAGACGTTGAAGATGACAGTGATGACGATGAAGAAGACGTTGAAGATGACAGTGATGACGATGAAGAAGACGTTGAAGATGACAATGATGACGATGAAGAAGACGAAAATGACAATGATGACGATGATGAAGAAGACGTTGAAGATGACAATGATGACGATGAAGAAGACGTTGAAGATGACAATGATGACGACGATGAAGAAGACGTTGAAGATGACAATGATGACGACGATGAAGAAGACGTTGAAGATGAGTGATGACGATGATTGCAGTACTCGCTGGGCGTGAAGCGTGATGAGATGCGGAAGCTGGAAGAGATCGCCCAGGCGGAGGAGCGGAAGCTGGAGCTGGCAGAGCAGTTTCTGGAGGAGGACGCGGCCATGTTTGACGAGTTCCTGAAGGAGAATGACAAGAACTCTGTGGAGGCCATCAAAATGTTTGTCTCAGCTCAGCGTCTCTTGTCCGCTTGTTTCCGCTTCTGTTGTCAGCATCCCTTGTCCGCTTCTGTTGTCAGCATCCCTTGTCCGCTTCTGTTGTCAGCATCCCTTGTCCACTTCTGTTGTCAGCATCCCTTGTCCGCTTCTGTTGTCAGCATCCCTTGTCCGCTTCTGTTGTCAGCATCCCTTGTCCGCTTCTGTTAGCATCCCTTGTCCGCTTCTGTTTGTTTGTCCGCTTCTGTTGTCTGTTTGTCTGCTTCTGTTGTCTGTCTGCTTTTGTTGTCTGCTTGTCCGCTTCTGTTGTCTGCTTCTGTTGTCTGTCTGCTTTTGTTGTCTGCTTGTCCGCTTCTGTTGTCTGCTTCTGTTGTCTGCTTGTCCGCTTCTGTTGTCCGCTTCTGTTGTCTGTCCGCTTCTGTTGTCTGTCCGCTTCTGTTGTCTGCTTGTCCGCTTCTGTTGTCTGCTTGTCCACTTCTGTTGTCCGCTTCTGTTGTCTGTCCACTTCTGTTGTCTGTCCACTTCTGTTGTCTGCTTCTGTTTGCTTGTCCGCTTCTGTTTGTCTGCTTCTGTTGTCTGCTTGTCCGCTTCTGTTGTCTGCTTGTCCACTTCTGTTGTCCGCTTCTGTTGTCTGTCCACTTCTGTTGTCTGTCCACTTCTGTTGTCTGCTTCTGTTTGCTTGTCCGCTTCTGTTTGTCTCCTTCTGATGTCCGCTTGTCCACTTCTGTTTGTCTGCACAAAGGAGGAAGGTAGCCGAGTGGATAAGACGCTCATCAGCAAATTCAGTGTCCTTGAGGTTGTGAGTTCAGATTCCGCTCTCTCTCTCGCCCTTTCTCCCAAGTTTGACAGGAAAATCAAACTGAGCGTCTTTGTCATTCAGACGATATGATAAACTGAGTTCCCGTGTGCAGCATGCACGTGACACACTGAAAAAGAACCCAAAGCAACAGAAGAGCTGTCCTGTGGCAAAATTGAATACGAGAAATCCACTCTGATAGGTACACAAATATGCAACAATACACTCAAAGCCTGACGAGCACATTGGCTTATGCTGCTGTTGGGCATCTGCTGAAGAGGTGTGGTGCAGTGTATATGGAATTGTCTGAACACAGTACACCTCCTTGAGAGACGAACTGAAATTTTCTGTGTTGCTCAGAGCGAAAGCAATGTGTGGTGCGTTGTGATGTGTTGCTCACAGCGGAAGCAATGTGTGGTGCGTTGTGATGTGTTGCTCAGAGCGGAAGCAATGTGTGGTGCGTTGTGATGTGTTGCTCAGAGCGGAAGCAATGTGTGATGCGTTGTGATGTGTTGCTCAGAGCGAAAGCAATGTGTGGTGCGTTGTGATGTGTTGCTCAGAGCGAAAGCAATGTGTGGTGCGTTGTGATGTGTTGCTCAGAGCGAAAGCAATGTGTGGTGCGTTGTGATGTGTTGCTCAGAGCGGAAACAATGTGTGATGCGTTGTGATGTGTTGTTCAGAGCAGAAGCAATGTGTGATGCGTTGTGACGTGTTGCTCAGAGCGGAAGCAATGTGTGGTGTGTTGTGATGTGTTGCTCAGAGCGGAAACAATGTGTGTTGCGTTGTGATGTATTGTTCAGAGCAGAAGCAATGTGTGATGCGTTGTGACGTGTTGCTCAGAGCGGAAGCAATGTGTGATGCGTTGTGATGTGTTGCTCAGAGCAGAAGCAGTGTGTGATGCAATGTGATGTGTTGTTCAGAGCAGAAGCGGAAGCAATGTGTGATGCGCTGTGATGTGTTACTCAGACCGGAAGCAATGTGTGATGCGTTGTGATGTGTTGTTCAGAACAGAAGCGAAAGCAATGTGTGATGCGTTGTGACGTGTTGTTCAGAGCAGAAGCGGAAGCAATGTGTGATGCATTGTGATGTGTTGCTCAGAGCGGAATCAGAAGCCAAGCTGAAGATGGAGAAGGTGAACGAGATCAAGAAGATCAACGCGATGATGATGGCCATCAAGTCGGAGATCTCCAAGTACGAAGACACCCTGAAGGAATACCAGCTTTATAAACGCTTCCTGGACACACTGACACCGCCCGTAAGGACCTGTCTTTTAATGTGTCCGTTCCTGTTTATCCTGTTTGTCATTGTTGGGTGGACGGTGGCAGAATTGCAATACAGTGTCCATCAGAGTCTGGGTTTGATTCCCCGGTCACACCCTGTTTGTCACTGTTGGGTAGACGGTGGCAGAATGGTTAAGGTTAAAACACTTAACTGGCAGTACAGTGTCCATCAGAGTCTGGGTTTGATTCCCTGGTCACATCCTGTTTATCATTGTTGGGTGGAAGGTGGCAGAATGGTTAACTCTTTCCGGACGAAGGAATGCTCACGCATTCCTACACAAAACGTATTCGGATTCGGATGAAGGAATGGAATAGCATTCTCCGAAAGTAAAATTCCATCATGCGCTGTACACGTGATTTTGTAATTAGCCAAGCAGAGTGCGCTATTCTGGGTCACTCCACAATTGAACAGTATGATTGGTCAGCCTGGGATGTGTGACCCGTCTCGCACACACACTGACAAAGTCACTGACCGGTCGTCTGCTCGCGTGCCAGCCTGTTAGCAAAGCGGGCTCTTCTCAGAATGTTGTGAAGCGAACAAGGCAGTGACGGCAACGTTTTAGGGTTGCCGAAGTACTTGAAATGCTACAAACTGAAGGGTCGGACATTGAAGAGGTGGATGATGATGAAGAAGAAAGCGAATTCAATGCAGAAAGCGAGCATGGGTATGGTGATTCGGGGTGAAAAATTGGCAGTATTTTCTACATATGGCAAAACTGTAAAAATAAGATGAGAAATTTGATTTTTTCATATGTTATAGCTCAACACGTCATAAACCAGTTCTAAAAGTTTCATTTTCTTACACATTATTTTTTTTTTTTTTGTAATTTTTTTCCAAACCCTTACAAATGGGCCGTCTGTGGGGAAAAGCAAGGAGAAAACTTGTCGTCCCGAGTGAGTTAAGGTTAAAACACTTAACTGGCAATACAGTGTCCATCAGTGTCTGGGTTTGATTCCCCGGTCACATCCTGTTTATCATTGTTGGGTGGATGGTGGCAGAATGGTTAAGGTTGAAACACTTAACTGGCAATACAGTGTCCATCAGAGTCTGGGTTTGATTCCCCGGTCTCACCCTTTCTCCCAAGTATGACTGGAAAATTAAACTGAGCGTCTAGTCATTTGGAGGAGATGATAAACCAAGGTTCCGTGTGCAGCACGCACTTGGCGCACTGAAAAAAGAACCCACGGCAACATAATTGTTGTCATATGCTTGTGCGGGTGTATATGTAAATGTGTGTCTTCATGTTTTACATCTATTTGCTTATTTATCATCAGTGTTATTTATTTATTTATTTATTATTGTTATTAATTTATTATTATTATTATTATTACTACTACTACCTTCTTTTTTTTAACATTATAGTTATTGTTTATTTATTTATTTGTGTAAGCTTATCTATTATTTATTCACTTTTTTTTTTTCCTCAAGGCCTGACTAAGCGCGTTGGGTTACGCTGCTGGTCAGGCATCTGCTTGGCAGATGTGGTGTAGCGTATATGGATATGACCGAACGCAGGGATGCCTCCTTGAGCTACTGAAACTGAAACTGAAACCTCTGGCAAAATTCTGTCGAAGAAATCCACTCTAACAGGTTCACAAATAGACATACATGCACCCAATGCCCGGCTAGTGCACTGGGTTGTTCTGTTGTTCAGGCATTTGCCTGGCAGCTGTGGTGTAGCTTATATGGATTTGTCTGAACACAGTGATGCCTCCTTGAGAAACTGAAACTGACACATTGTTGGGTTTGTTGTGGCATTAAGACATCATTCTTATTTGATTCTAATTCTGCGGACAAGAACACATTGTATATCAAGTCCAGTTCATTGTTGTTGGGTTTGTTGCAGTATTAAGACACATTATTATTATTATATTTTAATTCCGGAGTGTACACAAGAAGTTTTCTGATGCAACAGATTGTTTGCAAATGGACAAAGACATATCTGGCCTTTTATTTATTTTTACTTGAAGGCACAGCGATACAAACATTTTTTTCCCGCTTTTCTTTTTCAGGACAACCATTACTGATCCTGTGTTTTGTAAACTCCATGTCTCTTGTTATGGCAATAACATGGAATTCTTCCTTTCATTTTTCTTTCTGTATTTCTATGGTTTGTGCTCATATGGTTGGTTTCTGTATTTTGTGAACTGAGTATCTCTTGTTTTTGGCAACAATATGGAATTCTTTCCTCCATATCTAATTCTTTGTTTCTATGATTTGTGCTAGTATGTTGTTTTTTTTTGCGTGTGTGTGTGTGTGTGTGTGTGTGTGTGTGTGTGTGTGTGTGTGATATTAGATCTGCTGAGTAGTGTGTAAAAAAACAAATGAAGCCATCATGTGAAGACATCTACACAACTGCGTCAAACATTCAAACCACAGCATGAAACAATCTGACCACCGTATTTATTCCCCAGACCCTTGTTTGTGGACAAAACGTGTGACTACCACTCTCTCTCTCCGGATTCCCCAGACCCTTGTTTGTGGACAAAACATGTGACTACCGCTCTTTCTCTCCGGATTCCCCAGACACTTGTTTGTGGACAAAACATATGACTACCACTCTCTCTCTCCGGATTCCCCAGACCCCTGTTTGTGGACAAAACGTGTGACTACCGCTCTCTCTCTCCGGATTCCCCAGACCCTTTGTGGACAAAACATATGACTACCACTCTCTCTCTCCGGATTCCCCAGACCCCTGTTTGTGGACAAAACGTGTGACTACCGCTCTCTCTCCGGTGTGTCAGGAGGTGCAGGCGGAGAGGGAGAAGCGGAGAAAGGAGCGGAGAGAGGCGAGGAAGAAGGAGCAGGAGAAGAGCGGGGCCACCAAACGTGCGCCCTCTGACCTGGAGCGACAGGCCACGGGCGACCTGAAAGGCAGGAAGAAAACCTTTGGCCGTCTGAAAACTGGACCTGGGTCACCGGGGAAGAAGTGAGTGGTGGTGTTTGGGTAGTGGTGGTGGTGGTGGTGATGTTGGTGGTTGGTCACACACATGTGTTCATACACACACACACATACACACACACACACAATGTAAGATTTTATGTGTATGGTTGTCATTTATTTACCCTGCTATGTAAGCAGCCATACTCTGTTTTCATGGGTGTGCATGCTGGGTATGTTCTTGTTTCCAGAATCCACCAAGTGCTGACATCACAGGATCTTAACCCTTTGAGCCCTGAATTCTTCAGTTTGTTTACCCATCTTAAAAGAAATGGTTTTGTAATCATTCTGGCTTGGGTGCCCGGTCATGTGGGCATTCAAGGGAACGAAATAGCAGATAATCTGGCTAAGAGTGCTGTTAGAGAGAAACAATGTAAGTTTTATATTCCTTTTACTGATTTTAAACCCAAAGTTCATCGGTATACTAAAGATCTCTGGCAGAAAGAATGGAATGAACAAATAACAAATTATTTAAAATACGACCAAATCTTCAAGAGACTCTGCCTATGGCTGTGGTGAATCGAAAAGAAATGACAGTGCTGTGCCGACTTCATACAGGTCATACATACATCACACATTCCTACCTCCTGAAAGGAGAAGAGGCTCCTTGGTGTATTCCGTGTGATGAACCACTCACTGTGCAACATATTCTGATTGACTGTTGGGACTTTTATGACACACGACGGGGTTTTTTTACAGCAGATTCATTGAGAACGTTGTTCCGTGATGTCCCTCCGTGGACAATATTGCAATATTTAAAAGAAATAAATATTTTTAATAGTATTTAATATAGTATATGCTTAGTACAAAAGTTGTGAAATTTTTATCATGGAGTGATCACAGTGCAGTAGAAAGCTGAAAACATTGGGGTGGCCCATCTGCGGTGATCAGACTTTGAATGGTGGATAGCCCTGATGTGGCCTTCATGGTCGGCTGGGCTCTAAGCAATATTTTTAATTTAATTTAATTTAGCCCTGAGTTCCCGAGCAATTTTAACCCTTCTGCCTGAGCTCCTGAGCCAAAATTTGCTAATGATTGGTATTTAATGTGTCACGGCAGATATAAAAAGAGTGCCCTGACCACCGCTTTACCGGTGGTAGAGAAAAATGACATAATGCCTAGTCACCGGTTGAGCGGTGTGTAAGCACTTGTGTCGTGTTTTGCTATTGGTTGACTTATATTGAAATCGATCTTTTTTATCCAAAGCACATGCACAAAACACAGTGAAAAGGCGCGGCTATGTTGGTAAGCGGTGGTCAGCCTCAAAGGGTTAAACATGCATATTTGATCTTCTGCCTGCGTATTACACACACACAAAGGGGGTTCAGGCACTGGCAGGTCTGCACATCTGTTGGCCTGGGAGATCAGAAAACTCTCCACCCTTTACCCACCAGGGATTTGAACCCGGGACCCTCAGATTGAAATTTCAAGGCTTTAACCACTGGGCAGTGTATGAAGACTGACGCCAGGCTGTTCATGACTGTGCCGTGTGTCGCAGAGTGTCCACTGACAAACGGGAAGACACGCAGAGTCCTGCCCAGGGAGACGCGTCCGACACGGAAAGTGATGAGGTAAGCACACAAAGTGATGATGTAGGCACACAGAGTGATAATGTGTACATACACGCACACACACACAAAAGTGATGAGGTAAGCACATAGTGACGATGCACACATACCCAAATCTATAGTAAATACACAAAGGAATGAAGAACATACACATTAATGATGCACACAAAATAATGATGCAAACACACAAAGTGATGATGCAAACACACAAAGTGATGATGCAAACACACAATGTGATGATTCAAAAACACACAGTGATGATGCAAACACACAATGTGATGATGCAAACACACACACAAAGTGATGATGCAAACACACAAAGTGATGATGCAAACGCACACTGTGCTGTCCAGGAACTGGAGCTGTACTTCAAGGAGTCCCAGCAGTTGTTGGACATCTTTGCAGAGCTGGAGGAGCAGAACCTGTCGCTGATCCAGAACAGCCAGGAGACGGAGGAGGCCCTGGAGGAGATGAAGCAGAACATCAAGAACACGCGTCACAAAATGTAGGTGGTTTTGACACGTCAAAAACGCGCGCCGCAAAATGTACATTGTTGTCAAGAACACGCACCACAAAATGTACATCGCTGTCAAGAACACGCACCACAAAATGTACATCGTTGTCAAGAACATGCACCACAAAATGTAGGTCGTTTTGACACGTCAAAAACACGTGCCACAAAATGTACATTGTTTTGACACGTGACACTCAATAGAAGAGTAAGAACACGCACCACAAAATGTACATCGTTGTCAAGAACACGCACCACAAAATGTACATCCTTGTCAAGAACACGCGGCACAAAATGTACGTCGTGTTGACATGTCAAGAACACGTTGCACAAAATGTATGTCATGTTGACACATCAA
>NC_134883.1:48641900-48709400 GCF_041734735.1 Babylonia areolata
AAAATGAAGATGAATCTGTGTGCTTGTTGTAGATAATTTGCTTCAAAGCCATATAGTTATTTAAACGGTGAACAGTTTGCCAGTGAGTAGTCTTTATTGAAATGAACAGTATGTCATCCTAATTATTGTGCCTTAATACTGCTGTGCTACTATCTTTAATTCCTTCCTTTTCATGTACGAAGAATCATCCAAAACTCTTGTATCCACTGTGCAAGCTGTCTGCTTTCGTGTATGGCCAGATGATCTTCCAGATGAACTATCAGCTATGATGCAGCTTTTAACTAACACTGTTGGACTGAATCTCTCATCCTCGGGCTGTGCATGGTGAAGAGAAGTCTGAACCGAGATGTAAGGTTCAGACATGCGTATGCAGCATGTACTCTTGCCAAGTGAAGCATTCTGCCTGTTTCTAAATATATTTCTATATAATCTACATGTTTATCGCACATACCTGTTGGTCTGTGTATCTTTTTTTTTTCTTTTTTTTTCTCAAGGCCTGACTAAGCGCGTTGGGTTATGCTGCTGGTCAGGCATCTGCTTGGCAGATGTGGTGTAGTGTATATGGATTTGTCCGAACGCAGTGACGCCTCCTTGAGCTACTGAAACTGAAACTGAATCAGATTGAAGTCTGTGTCCATGTGAAGCATCCTGGCTTCTCTGCGCCCCCACTCCCTCCCCCCGCAACCCCCTCCTCCCCACCCCCCCACACAATGCTATCTGATGGAGGTTCTGTCTAAAATGATGACATTGTTATTTTGGAATGTTTTTGGAATACTCTGTCCGTCTGTAGTATCTGGTATTGTTCCTTGACTTCTGCACTGTGTGCTATAGGTTAATTCATTCTATAGTTCATGGTATTTTTTCTTTTCGTCTTTATAATGTGGTATAGTTTTTTTTTTCCTTCCATACTGTTTGGTAGATGGATGGTTTCTTCCCTGCCATAGTTTGTGGTGCAGTTTTTTCCTGTTGTTTTTCTTCAGCATGTTTCAGTACAGAACAGTTTCTTTCAGTAGTGAGTGACGCTGTTTCTTCCATTCTGTTTATGTGCAATGATTTTTCTCTATGTATGTGGTCTAATTTCTTTCCTTCTATTAGTATGTGGTCTAATTTCTTTCCTTCTATTAGTATGTGGTCTAATTTCTTCTTTTTTTTCTTCTCTTCTGTATAGTATAATTTCCACAATTTTCTTTCTTTTTGTTGTAAGTGTTGGCATTGTCATTTAGTAACATTTATGGAGTAGTTATGTCACCTCTGTGATATGTGGCATAGTTTCTTCCATTGCACAGTGTGTGGGACAGTTTCCTTCTCAGCTTTATTTTTTTTCTGTTTACTTTCTGTGGTTCAGATGAGATCGCACACTGTGTACAAGCAGAAATAGCATGGTTTCGAGGCTTTGTGAATCCTGTCGTCGTGTACATTCAGTGATTCAGGTCAGGGATTTGTAACCCTTACGCCATGTCAGGATTTTTGCACTTTTGAAAATTTGCCAGGATTAGCAAGGATAATTGTGCAAGTTTGTCATAGTCGCAAGAATGAATAGTGAATGCCTTTCCATAAAACATGAATGCTGGTTAATGAAGTTGGAAAGGACAGGTGCAATAGCTGAATGGTTAAAGCGTTGGACTTTCGGTCTGGGGGTCCCGGGTTCGAATCTCGGTAACGGCGCCTGGTGGGTAAAGGGTGGAGATTTTTCTGATCTCCCAGGTCAACATATGTGCAGACCTGCTAGTGCCTGAACCCCCTTCATGTGTATACGCAAGCAGAAGATCAAATATGCATGTTAAATACCCTGTAATCCATGTCAGCGTTCGGTGGGTTATGGAAACAAGAAAAGAACATACCCAGCATGCACACCCCTGAAAATGGAGTATGGCTGCCTACATGGTGGGTAAAAAAAAAAAAGAAGGGTCATACACATAAAAGCCCACTCGTGTACATAAGAGTGAACGTGGGAGTTGCAGCCCACGAACGAAGACAACATGTAGATTATTGGCTTAGTGTGGATAGTGATGTGGAGACAACATGTAGATTATTGGCTTAGTGTGGATAGTGATGTGGAGACAACATGTAGATTATTGGCACAGTGTGGATAGTGATGTGGAGACATGTAGATCATTGGCTTAGTGTGGATAGTGATGTGGAGACAACATGTAGATCAATGGCACAGTGTGGATAGTGATGTGGAGACAGCATGTAGATCAATGGCACAGTGTGGATAGTGATGTGGAGACAGCATGTAGATCAATGGCACAGTGTGGATAGTGATGTGGAGACAGCATGTAGATCAATGGCACATTGTGGATAGTGATGTGGAGACATGTAGATCGATGGCACAGTGTGGATAGTGATGTGGAGACATCGTAGATCAATGGCACAGTGTGGATAGTGATGTGGAGACATGTAGATTGATGGCACAGTGTGGATAGTGATGTGGAGACATCGTAGATCAATGGCACAGTGTGGATAGTGATGTGGAGACATGTAGATCAATGGCACAGTGTGGATAGTGATGTGGAGACAACTCGTAGATTGATGGCACAGTGTGGATAGTGATGTGGAGACAGCATGTAGATCGATGGCACAGTGTGGATAGTGATGTGGAGACAGCATGTAGATCAATGGCACAGTGTGGATAATGATGTGGAGACAACACGTAGATTGATGGCATAGTGTGGATAGTGATGTAGTGACATGTAGATCAATGGCATAGTGTGGATAGTGATGTAGTGACATGTAGATCAATGGCACAGTCTGGATAGTGATGTAGTGACAACACATAGGTCAGTGGCATAGTGTGGATAGTGATGTAGTGACAACACATAGGTCAGTGGCATAGTGTGGATAGTGATGCAATTACAACACATAGATCAATGGCATAGTAGTCTCATACAGGTCAGTGACACAGTGACAACATGCAGATGACTGACATAGTGATGTTTTTAGATCAGTGATGTAGTCACATTTTTAGATCAGTGATGTAGTGACAATTTTAGATTAGTGATGTAATGACATGTACATCAATGACGTGACATGTATATCAGTGACATAGTGACATGCAGGTCGGTGATGAAGTGGATCAGTGATCAATGAGACAGTGACATGCGGATGAATGACATAATGACATTCATATTAAATACATAGTGACGCACAGGCTAGTGACACTGCCATGCATAGTGACTTACAGAACAGTTTCAGTTTCTCAAGGAGGCGTCACTGCATTCGGACAAACCCATATATGCTACAACACATCTGCCAGGCAGATGCCTGACAGCAGAATAACCCAATGCGCTTGTCAGGCCTTGAGTGCATGCATGTAATATATCCGTGTACCTATCAGAGTGGATTTCTTTTTACATGATTTTTGCCAGGGGAGAACACTCTCATTGCCATGGGTTCTTTGTCAGTGCTCCAGTTGCTGGCTGCACACGGGGCCTCGGTTTATCATCTCATCCGAATGATTAGACGCTCAGTTTGATTTTCGAGTCAAACTTTGGAGACAGGGAGAGAGCGGGGTTTGAACCCACAACCTGACAGACTCCCTGTACTGGCACCTGAGCGTCTTGACCATTCTGCCACCTTCCCTCCTCACAGAACAAACGTACAGAACAGTAATCACTGACGTAGTGACATGTGGATGAATGGTCAATGACATAGTGGCAACACATAGATTGATGATGTAGTGATGTCGTGTAGAGTGTAGATTGTAGATTAGTGATGTAGGTCACAACAAAGTGTAGACGTTTGTGGAAGAGTGTATAGTGGCCTCCCGTAGAGCGGAAGTGGTGGAGTGGAGTAACGGAAGAGATGGAGGAGGAGGAGACAGGGGAGGTAAGAACGGCCACAGCAGGGAGGTGGCGCCACCTTGGGGGGGTGGCAGAGTATGTGAGAGGTGGGCACAGCGACCCACACACCCCACCTACCCGTCATGTCGCCTCTTTCTGACCCAACAGCTGTGGTGTGCGTTTTGTGTGTGTCGTGTTGGCTGTGTGTTGTTTGATGTGTGTAGTGTGTTGTGTTCCTGTGTGTTTGTTGTGTGTAGTTGAGTGCATTTTTTTTTGTTTTTTGTGTTGTACGTTTCTGTGTGATTTTCCCCTTTTGGTGTTTGTGGCCCTGTTATTTATTTGTCATACACTCTTGCCCTAAGTTTTTTTTTCATTGCATGTATTTGTATGTTCACATAAGAGAAACGGAGAGAAAGGATGCTGAACACTGAACACTGAAATGTTTAATGTTGTTAGTTGTACAGCTCTAGTGACACAGTGGTACAGGTCAGAACATAATGGTGAAAACAATGAAACAATATTTGATAGAAAAACCCCCCCCACATATTTGAATGAAATAAGCCAGTAAGAGGTAAGAGATACTTTGACACTTTTGTACTTTTCTGTCATGCTTAAAGGTCCATGTGACGATGTCGTTTTTCTTGTCGTTCAACTAAAGAAGTTGAGAGTTGTAAACAAATGAGAGAGAGAGAGACTAAACAAGACAAGACAAGACGAAATCTTCATTATCAAGGGTGATGGATAAGCAAGTACATTTAACATGCTTTTTTACATCCAGCCCTCGCCCTAAAGAGGGAATAAAGCAAAAGAAGTGAAAGTGAGTGATGTGTGTGTGTGTGTGTGTGTGTGTGTGTGTGTGTGTGTGTGTGTGTGTGTGTGTGTGAAAGAGAGAGAGAGAGGTTACTGCTAAGTCTATGGAAATAACCAATGGAGAAAATGTATGAAAAACTGCGGACTGTGAAGTCCCAGAGGCAGATCCTTGGTCTGAAACATTTTACCACCTGATCAGTTGTCAGTCTGGTTTTACAGCATACATTTTCTGTAAACTTTTTCCGTTTATAATCTGCTTTATGAATTCTTCTGCACATGTATGGCAGCTTACTTTTTGCAATAATTATCTGCCATTATCAATATTGCTGGCTCACAGAACCAATTTAAAGTGCGTGTACGTGTGTTTAGGTGTGTGCGAGCGAGTATGTGTGTGCGCACATGTAAAACCGTGCATATGTTTGTGCATACTTCATCACTGAGAGTTATGACTAACATTGGTCTGGACCTGTGGGTTAATATTTTGACTTGTTTGCAGTGATGTATTGAAACCAATTCACACTCTTCACTTCATGTGCCATTTAAAAAACAAAAAAAGGAAAAACTGTTCTTTTTAACATGACGGACTCCAAATACCTGACATATTGGTGCTGTGGGGAGAGGGGATTGAGAGGGGAAAGGGGGCAATAGCCAAGTGGTTAAAGCGTTGGACTTTCAATCTGAGGGTCCTGGGTTCGATTGAATCTCGGTGGCGCCTGGTGGGTAAAGGGTGAGATTTTTCCGATCTCCCAGGTAAACATGTGCAGACCTGCCAGTGCCTGAACCCCCTTTGTGTGTATACGCACGCAGAAGATCAAATACGCACGTTAAAGATCCTGTAATCCATGTCAGTGTTCGGAGGGTTATGGAAACAAGAACATACCCAGCATGCACACCCCCGAAAACGGAGTATGGCTGCCTACATGGCGGGGTAAATTAAAATAAAAAAACCAACGAAAAAAACAGTCATGCACGTAAAATGTTAGTAATGGTCAAAGTTATGATCACTGAACATTAATAGAAGAAGGGGGATAATGGGAAGATTGTATATGAATTAACTTTGCCAGACTTCCTTTAGAAGATCTGTGAAATGGCAGAACACTTAAAAAAAAAGTATATTTGACAATACAAATCAAGTAACAGTTATTACTATTATTGCATAAGAATATATCCTGTTACTCAAATCTTCATGATGATGATTATTGTATAAAACTGAATCCTATTATACAATCATCCACGACTATTGTTGTTATATGAAACTACATCCTGTTATACGTATCTCCATGACAGGTATCCTTTATAAAGATATAACCAGTGTACAAATCTCTTTGAAGTATCATTTATAAAAGTATATCAGAAAATACAAAATACCTTGACTGATTATCATATATAACCTGTAACACAAATCATCATGACAATTATCATAAAATAAAAGTATGTCTTATACAAATCTTCATGACGATTATAATAAGTATATCTTGTAGTGCAGATTTTCCATGACAGTTAAGTATATCCTGTAATATAAATCTTCATGACAAGTATTGTTATATAAAGGTATATCCAATAATACAAATCTCCATGAGAGTTGTCATCATATCATACATAAAAGTATATTCTGTGATTAACAGCTCCATGATATTTATTATCATTATAGAAAAGTATATCATACATTTCAGATTTCAGTTTCAGTTCTTACATGGATGCCCAGCTCATAGAGGAATGTCATACAATGTCATGGTGATTGGTCATGATCTCATAGTCATCTTGAGTAGCAGTGGTTGTCAGTTTAAAGTCTTTCCGCCCAAAGTGATGTTAGACCACCAAAAAAAAAAAAAAGGGGTGGGGGAGGATGCAGAGGGAAGAGGGGAAAGATGTGTCTGTGTCTGCATGTGTGCCTCTGTGTGCGTGTGTGTGTGTGTGTGTGCATTGTGCATGCATGCATCTGGGCGTGTGTGTGTGTGTGTGTGTGTGTGTGTGTGTGTGCATGCGTGTGTGCATGCATTTGTGTGTGTGTGTGTGTAGGTGTGTACATGCGTGCCTCTGTATGTGTATGTGTGCATGCATGCATCTGGGCGTGTGCGTGTATGAGTGTGCAGAATTAAAAGGCAAAAAATACATAACACAAACAAAATGAACTACAACAGCAATAAAAACATGAGTATGGTAAAGATGTTGACCAACATGGTGATGATGATGACAATGACGATGACGATGACGATGACGATGATGATATGCTAACCCGTGGAGCTGTGTTGGCCATGAAGCACGCTACAGATGCTGACCAACATTGAGAACCGCCTTGAGGAGCTGTTTGAGATGATAGAGACCATGCCTCAGGACAAGGTGGAGGCCGCAGAGAAGGTCAGGGGTCGTCTGTGTTTCTCGTCTCTGTTCTTTGTTGTGGCATGCCTGTCTGTGTCGCCCCCTCACACCTCCATCCCCAACGCCACGCATGTCTCTGCGCTACTCTTTGTTTTTGTTGGTTTAGGTTTTAACTCTCTCACCACCAGAGGTGATTTTGTTGGTTTAGGTTTTAACTCTCTCACCACCATAGGTGTTTTTGTTGGTTTAGGTTTTAACTCTCTCACCACCATAGGTGTTTTTGTTGGTTTAGGTTTTAACTCTCTCACCACCATAGGTGTTTTTGTTGGTTTAGGTTTTAACTCTCTCACCACCAGAGGTGATTTTGATTGACAAAACAGTGCAGCACCATAGGTCATTTTAATCAACTGGACAGTGGACTGCCATAAGTGATTTTAATCGACTAGACAGTGCACCGTCAAAGATGATTTCAATTGACTAGACTGCACCATCAAAGATGATTTTAATTGACTAGACAGTGCACCATCAACAATGATTTTAATCGACTAGACAGTGCACCATCAACGATGATTTTAATCGACTAGACAGTGCACCATCAAAGATGATTTTAACTGACCAGACAGTGCACCATCAAAGATGATTTTAACTGACCAGACAGTGCACCATCATATATGATTTTAATGGACTAGACAGTGCACCATCAAAGATGATTTTAATCGACTAGACAGTGCACCATCAACGATGATTTTAATCGACTAGACAGTGCACCATCAAAGATGATTTTAATTGACCAGACAGTGCACCATCAAAGATGATTTTAATCGACCAGACAGTGCACCATCAAAGATGATTTTAATCGACCAGACAGTGCACCATCAACGATGATTTTAATCGACCAGACAGTGCACCATCAACGATGATTTTAATCGACTAGACAGTGCACCATCAACGATGATTTTAATCGACTAGACAGTGCACCATCAACGATGATTTTAATCGACTAGACTGTACCATCAACGATGATTTTAATCGACTAGACAGTGCACCATCATAGATGATTTTAATTGACTAGACAGTGCACCATCAACGATGATTTTAATCGACTAGACAGTGCACCATGATATCCGACATAGTCAGTATGAAAGGGTCATGTTAAAAGGACCATTTTTCACATGGTAATAAAGCTTGACAGCTGGAGCCAGATTCAGGGCAAGAGAACAGTGACTAACATTTGCCCCCCCACCCCCCCTGACATAGTTTGAAGTGAACAAGTCCATGAAGTTGTCTTCACAGGAACTGAAGTCTGTGACTGAGAGCTTCAAGTCTTGGTGGTGAAAGGGTTAAGCATGGGATGCTCAGATGGTGAAGAAGGAAATGGAAGACTTCAGCCCTTAATTGTTGTTGTGTGTCAGAGTTATATTGTGTCAGTGTTCTATTGTGCCAGTGTTTTGTGTCAGTGTGTCACTGTCAGTGTTATATTGTGTCAGTGTGTCATTGTTATATTGTCAGTGTGTCACTGTCAGTGTTGTATTGTGTCAGTGTTGTATTGTGTCAGTGTGTCACTGTCAGTGTTATATTGTGTCAGTGTGTCATTGTTATATTGTGTCAGTGTGTCACTGTCAGTGTTATATTGTGTCAGTGTTGTATTGTGTCAGTGTGTCACTGTCAGTGTTATATTGTGTCAGTGTTGTATTGTGTCAGCGTGTCACTGTCAGTGTTGTATTGTGTCAGTGTGTCACTGTTATATTGTGTCAGTGTGTGACTGTTATATTGTGTCAGTGTGTCACTGTCAGTGTTGTGTTTTGTCAGTGTGTCACTGTCAGTGTTATGTTGTGTCACTGTCAGTGTTATATTGTGTCAAGCGTGTCATTGTTATAGTGTCAGTGTGTCACTGTCAGTGTTATATTGTCATTGTGTCTGTTATATCAATCAATATGTCAGTGTTATTCTGTTGTGTCAGTGATGTGTTGTCAGTGTTATGATATTGTGTCAGCGTTACTGCATTCTGTCAGTGTTATGATATTGTCGTGTCAGTGTCAGGATATTATGTCAAAGCTGCTGTATTGTGTCAGTGTTATTTTCTGTGTCGGTGTAGTTTTGTCAGTGTAATTGTTTTGTGTGAGCATTATGTGTTTGTGTTATCTTACTGTGTGATTGTTACTGCATTGTGTCAGTGTTTTGTTCCGAGTCAGTGGTGTTGTTCATCTGATGGCTTCTCCGCGGAAACTGAAAGCAGGGCAACACCACTGTTGTACCTGTCTGCATGGTGTGGTGTGTGACTGGTGTTTCAGGTGAACCTTTCTGCACACCTGAGCTGCTGACTGCTCCTCAGTTTCTGTGGACTTTTATCATTGTTTGAACTAACAGCAAGCACCCACCCTGCCCTCCCTCCTTCGCTTGTCAAAGCCTTGGTTCAGTGCTGGCAAACGGACAGACTGTTCAGCTGTGACAAAACCCTCTGAAGTCAGACCAGTAAAACATGTTGGGGGTGAGGGTGGGGGGATTGGGGGGGTGGGCAGGGTGGGGGTTGAGAGGTTTGGGACAGAGAGGTGTGACACGTTAGGATCGACAATTTTCACAGTCCATTCAGGTTTGGAAGATTTTTGGTTGAATTCTGTGACTTTTCCAAAACTCTGCCATGCCATTTTACCACGAGTACAAATTAAATATTTCCTCACAATGTATTTCCTCTGTAATCAAAATGGCCAGTTGTGAAGATATGGCACAAAAAAACAAGAACGAGCTTTGTATCACATATTAAGTGGAGCATTCAGAGAGACAATAAAGCAATAATACCTTATGTCTTGGTTTAACACCACAAATGCACACAGGTGGTTTTGTCTGCAAATCATCATGGATTAAATCTTATAACTACCCATTCCCTGACTCTATACAATTAGTGATGGTCACTAGTTCTTTCAAAAAAAATTTTTTTCTTCTTTCTCCAATCAGTGGAAGCATTTGCACTTTGAAAAATATGTTTTCCAGTTCCATGACTTCCCATGTCCTTTATGGACCCTGTTTCATGGACTGTAACTGGAGACCACTGACATGTATTGTTTTATTGTATTACTTTTTGTCACAACAGATTTCTCTGTGAAATTCAGACTGCTCTCCCCTAGTAGGGAGGCCCTTTTGCCTCACTGTGGAATCGCCCATTTCTTTCTATCTGGATTTGTGTTACCCTCAAAATGTTTTTGTTGTCTTACACAGAATTCTACCAGGGACAACCCTTTTGTTGCTGTGGGTTCTTTTACCCGTGCTGAGTGCATGCTGCACAAAGAGCATCAGTGTTCCATCTGTACACAGGACTTGGGCCACTGCTCCCTATGAAGGCCTGTTTTAGAAATGTGGGATTACATTTGTTGCCATCAGCACTTGATGGTACAGATGCTGATGACAGTGACATGGTTGAAAGGTGATAGGTGGTCCGGACACTAGTCGTTCAGAAGAGACAAATCAAGGTTCCATGTGTAGGATGCACATGTTTAAAAGAAGCCATGGCATTAAGATAATTGTACCTGGCTAAATTTCATTGTAAGGTTTACTCTAATAAGCACATGACTTAAGCCCTATTGAATTACACTGGAAATGAATGATGAGCACTTCAAGGCTGTCATCAGTTGTACCCAGATAGGCAGCCAGTTGTGTCAGTGGCTCTGTGTGTGTTTAGTATTTAGAGCTTATATCTGACCAAAGGTTGGTGCAAAATATAAATGTATCAATAACAATGACTCAATATTTGTAAAGTGCTTAGTGCTTTGTCTCTGATTAAGATAGGCCGATAATGGTGACAGAATGTGACTCCGTGTTTGAAAGCATTTCGAACATGGTTTCTGATGGAGGATGGCCCTGTGTAAGTATGAACAATTTGTTTCTCAAGGAGGCGTGACTGCATTTGAACAAATCCATACAGGCAGATACCTGACCAGCAGCGTAACCCAATGTGCTTGCAAGGCCTTGAGTACATGTAAATTCGTTTAACTATCAGAGTGGATTTCTTCTACAGAATTTTGCCAGAGGGCAACATGTTGCCATGAGGTATTTTTCAGTGTGCCAAGTGTGTGCTGCATATAGGACCTCGGTTTATTGTCTCACCTGAATGACTAGACACTGATTATCCAGTCAAACTTGGAAGAAAGGGCGTAACCGGGATTTGAACCATGACCCTTGCGGACACTGTGCTGGCAGATGGTGATCTTAACCATTCTGCTACGTTCCTCCTAAGTATGACCAGTGATGATGACGAGAGCTGTGTGCGTGTGAGCAGGCGAAGGAGAAGGAGAGACGACTGAAGATGAGAGAGGAGAAGATCGAACAGCAGAGACTGCACCAGGAGGAAAGGGTTCGTCGCGCATTGGAACGCGCCAAGGCTGAGCCCAAGAAAACGGTCAGTCTTCATTGTGTGTGTGTGTGTGTTGTTTTTCACAAAACTTTGAACATATATAAACATGCACTGCCACACCACATGCACTAATTTTCAACACACACAAACCTTCAGCATCTGTATCAGTATGTCATACACACATATATATATATGTGTGTGTGTGTGCAAGTTTTTCTAAACAGTCAATGATCATATCTGGCTGCTTTTCCTCGAGAGCGCATCATTGTATGTGTGTGTGTGTGCGTTGCATGCGGATGTGCATGCATGGGCATGTTTATGGTTGTGTCTGTCTAGTGTGTGTTCATGAGCTAAGGAAATCATGTTCCCTTTCCATCTGTTTCAAAAGAGTTCCTCAATGTTTGTCTTGTCTATCTTGGTGTGTGTACATGTATCAGTATGTGTGTGTCAGTGTGTGGGTGCAACTGTTTTCACGTGTGCGCGCCCCTGTGTGTGTGTGTGTGGTGGGACTGACAATGCCTTGCTGTGTGTGTGTGTGCCTGTGTGTTGGTGAGTGGTGGAACGTACAATGCCTTGCTGTGTGTGTGTGCGTGCCTTGTGTGTTGGTGAGTGGTGGAACGTACAATGCCTTGCTGTGTGTGCGCCTGTGTGTTGGTGGAACTGACAATGCCTTGCTGTGTTGGTGAGTGGTGGAACTGACAATGCCTTGCTGTGTGTGTGTGTGTGTGTTGGTGAGTGGTGGAACTGACAATGCCTTGCTGTGTGTGTGTGTGTGTTGGTGAGTGGTGGAACTGACAATGCCTTGCTGTGTGTGTGTTGGTGAGTGGTGGGACTGACAGTGCCTTGCTGTGTGTGTGCCTCTGTGTTGGCGAGTGGTGGGACTGACAGTGCCTTGCTGTGTGTGTGTGTTGGTGAGTGGTGGAACTGACAGTGCCTTGCTGTGTGTGTGTGCCTCTGTGTGTTGGTGGGACTGACAATGCCTTGCTGTGTGTATGTGTGCCTCTGTGTGTTGAAGGGTGGGACTGACAGTGCCTTGCTGTGTGTGTGTGTGTGTGTGTGTGTGCCTCTGTGTGTTGGTGAGTGGTGGGACTGACAGTGCCTTGCTGTGTGTGTGTGCCTCTGTGTGTTGGTGAGTGGTGGGACTGACAATGCCTTGCTGTGTGTGTGTGCCTCTGTGTGTTGGTGAGTGGTGGGACTGACAATGCCTTGCTGTGTGTGTGTGCGTCTGTGTGTTGGTGAGTGGTGGGACTGACAATGCCTTGCTGTGTGTGTGCGTCTGTGTTGGTGAGTGGTGGGACTGACAATGCCTTGTGTGTGTGTGCCTGTGTGGTTGGCGAGTGGTGGAACTGACAGTGCCTTGCTGTGTGTGTGCCTGTGTGTTGGCGAGTGGTGGAACTGACAATGCCTTGCTGTGTGTGTGTGCCTGTGTGTGTTGGTGAGTGGTGGAACTGACAATGCCTTGCTGTGTGTGTGTGCCTGTGTGTTGGCGAGTGGTGGAACTGACAGTGCCTTGCTGTGTGTGTGCCTGTGTGTTGGCGAGTGGTGGAACTGACAGTGCCGTGTGTGTGTGTGTGTGTGTGTGTGTGTGTGAGTGGTGGAACTGACAATGCCTTGCTGTGTGTGCGCCTGTGTGTTGGTGGAACTGACAATGCCTTGCTGTGTGTGTGTTGGTGAGTGGTGGAACTGACAGTGCCTTGCTGTGTGTGTGTTGGTGAGTGGTGGAACTGACAATGCCTTGCTGTGTGTGTGCGCGCCTCTGTGTGTTGGTGAGTGGTGGGACTGACAGTGCCTTGCTGTGTGTGTGTGTCCCCCTCTGTGTGTTGGCGAGTGGTGGAACTGACAATGCCTTGCTCTGTGTGTGTTGGCGAGTGGTGGAACTGACAGTGCCTTGCTGTATGTGTGTGTGTGCCTCTGTGTGTTGGTGAGTGGTGAGATCTGACAGTACCTTGCTGTATGTGTGTGCCCTCTGTGTGTTGGCGAGTGGTGGAACCGACAGTGCCTTGGCTGTGTGTGTGTGTGTGTGTGTGTGCCTGCCTCTGTGTTGGTGAGTGGTGGGACTGACAGTGCCTTGCTGTGTGTGTGCCTCTGTGTGTTGGTGAGTGGTGGAACTGACAGTGCCTTGCTGTGTGTGTATGCGAGTGGTGGGACTGACAATGCCTTGCTGTGTGTGTGTGTTGGTGAAACTGACAGTGCCTTGCTGTGTGTGTGTGCCTGTGTGTGTTGGTGAGTGGTGGGACTGACAATGCCTTGCTGTGTGTGTGTGCCTCTGTGTGTTGGTGAGTGGTGGAACTAACAATGTCTTGCTGTGTGCATGCGTGCGTGCCTCTATGTGCCTCTGTGTGTTGGTGAGTGGTGGGACTGACAATGCCTTGCTGTGTGTGTGTGCCTGTGTGTGTTGGTGAGTGGTGGAACTGACAATGCCTTGCTGTGTGTTTTGGTGAGTGGTGGAACTGACAGTGCCTTGCTGTGTGTGTGTGCCTCTGTGTGTTGGTGAGTGGTGGGACTGACAATGCCTTGCTGTGTGTGTGTGTGCCTGTGTGTTGGTGAGTGGTGGGACTGACAATGCTGTGTGTTGGCGAGTGGTGGAACTAACAATGCCTTGCTGTGTGCGTGTGTGTGCCTCTATGTGTTGGAGAGTGGTGGGACTGACAATGCCTTGCTGTGTGTGTGCCGGTGAGTGGTGGAACTGACAGTGCCTTGCTGTGTGCAGACGGGAAAGAAGTTGGTGTTCCGCTCAGAGCCACCCCAGCTGAAGAAGAAAGAGGACGACGGCGCCGACCAGGCCAGCAGGGAGGAGGAGGAACTCGCTTACTACTTCCAGTGGTAGTTACCTGCCTTCAGTGATAATGGTCTGCCCCTGTCTTTACCTACCCCCTTCCCATACCCCCCTCCCCAATACTTTACTACTTTGAGTGGTAGTGCTATGCCCTCATCTCTTCCAAACCTCCCCAACAGTTGCCTTCTCACAGTGACCTGTCCCCACCCCCCCCTTCCCAATGCTCATCTATTTCTAGTGGTAGTGACCTGCCCCTGTCTTCCTCTCCGCCCGCCCCACCCCTTGTCTGCTACTTCCAGTGGCAGTAACCTCCCCCTACACCTCCCTGTGGATCAACTGCTGTTCCCCCCCCACGCTGACCTTAAGCTACCTGCACTCCCAAGAAAGGAGTGTTGATGACGGAGGTCCTGGCCACTCCCCTACTGCTGTGTGGGGTCCTGCTCTGTTCAAAACCATCGCACGCATTTACCGCTGCTGCCTTGCGTGTGCTGATTAGGTGACCAGCAGCTGAAAATTAAGGAGAGGACACAGGATTGACAATTACTGTGATTTTTTTTGTGTGTGAGAAATATGTGCACAATTATGTAGAAACCAATTGGAGAAACCTTTTTTAAAAAAATCAATTGAATTTACACTATGTATGTTTTTGGCATCAATGAGAAAAGACAAAAGGATGTGGACTTTTTTTTTCTCTTTCTAACTCCTCTGTCTCATTTTTGTTATATTCATTTAAATTTTAAATACACAGCTTTTTACCAGTGTATGCCCTCCCTATGCCACAGTACTTTCTCTACGCTAACAACCTATACATCAACACGCTTCACCCACATTGTACAGGCCATAAACTTTCACATTTGAATGACAGTGACACACTTTGTGAAGGTTGGCTAGGCTCAATAACATTCAGTCTCACCACCCCAAGCCGAGTTCTTTACAATTTATTTGTCAATATACAAACGGGTTTTGTTGCACAGCCAGCACAACACCTCTCTGAGCAGTTAGCAACACAAGCACACACGGACATGCACGCAAACGCACGCTGCACACTTTCTTACAATGTACCCCATTCATCTAACAATCTACACCTGAATCTCTGCTCTCACCTCTGGCAGTTGTGACGACAAATGCCTCTAGTCACTGACACAAAGCACAGCTGTCTACAAACCCCCAGTGACTGACAAACACAGCACTGGCGTCAAAGCCCAGACGGTACACACCACCTCAAGGCTAAAAAGTCCTCGCTATGTCATATCTTCATCTGTGTGTGGGGGGGTGGTGTTAGTACCACTACATGCCCCCCCCATCCCCTCAGTGATGGCTGAACTACAACCACCGTCACAACACCCGATTCAGACAGACACACACACCACAGGACGTACATCAGTAGAAAAGAAAGAAGGGAGAAAACTCTACACTCCGTTTGCTTCCAGCTCCGCTTATTGCAGCTTTTTGCACAAAAAAAGAACTGCTGTGTCAGCAGTGTCCAAAAACATGCATAGACTATAGGCTGGACTATGGGCTACCATGGTCTACAACATGGCGCGGCAGTCAACCAGTCATGGAAGAGAACACGCCGACAACATGACGTCAGGTCACACTGACCTGAACTCTCTACACCCTGTGTCACTAAGTCTGGTGTGCGTAACTTCACTGACATCGTGGAAAGAGGAAAGAGTGCAACCATAAATGATTGGGGGTAAAAAAAAAAAAACCGACCCCACATGACCAAGACATTGTGTAGGTGGGCTGGTTGATGAGCATGCTACATAAATGACCAGTGGTTAGGTGACCACAGCCAGGTCTGTCCCAACCCACCTCTCTTCCCCCCCCCCCCCCACGCAATCAGTGTGATGAGATATCCTATCAGACATCACCCACCTGCGCGCGCACACACACGCGCGCACACACACACACACACGCCGGCTAACGGTCACTGACAGCACAAGACTCTCTCTGCCTTCAAGACTAGGCAAAAATGCACAATCGGGTTCCCATACATGACCAAAGTTCCAGTCACACAGACTGCCACAAACTCAACAGGCACACTGTGATGTCACTCACACAAACTGCAAATACTTTTTTCGCCTACACACCCCCCCCCCATTCACCAAGTTACCCTCCTCCCAGCACTGATTGCCTCCCTTTACCTGTGAAAGTGAATGGCAAGAATCAGGAAGACATTAGATGTTTGTTCACCATTAGCTGGTGACTCACAAACGAGACCCTACTGGTGCCCACACACACACCCGCCCACCCTACACTAACACATGGAGGTGGGTGGTGGGAGGTTATCATCCCTCCTTCCCTCCCTTTATCTGCTGACTACAGGTCTTCCAGTGCGCAACACTGAAATCAAGAGTACAGGGGAAAATGAAATCAAGAGTACAGGAACAAAAAAAACCCCGAGAATATACAATCAGGAAATCAACGAAAACATGTTATGATGAAAACCACAGGACACACATCTTCACTGAAAGCTGGACGACAGGAAAGCCCACAGCTACAGCTGACCACAACGTGATGACTGATTCAATGTCGTGTTGCTCACGTGTCCGTCCACCTGGTTTGCATATTGAAAATGATCCGTTGGGGACTGCAGCGGTAACAAGTGATGGCGGATGGAGGACTAACAAATAACAAGAACGGATCACAGCTGGTCACAACTGACGTCCAGCAGCAGTTTTCAGTCAACAATTGCAGGGAGGTTGGTTGAACCACCCTCTCACACACACTGTCCAGACATCACACACCCCACCCCTCACACCACAAGGAAGAGCTGTGTTCCCCACCAGGGGCCAGAAATATCAGGGGGGGGGGGGGGGGGGGCTGGCGACGTCAACAACACAGGGTGGGGGTTGGTGCCTGGTAACACACTATCATCACCCCCCCCACCCCCCCTTGGAGAAAGATCAGAGCCAGTAATGTGTGACCACAACCCTCCCTCCCCATCACTGATCAAGAAAGTCACTCACTCACACACACACACACACACACACGAGGAGGGTGGAAGGGGTGGGTGTAGGGTGGGAGCTTGCTGCCTTTGAAGGTGTCGGCTGATTCTGTCTTGTCTGGGAGGAGGTGGTGGTGGTGGTGGTGTTTGCATGGATACAGAAGTTGTCACATGCCCTCTGTCATCTTCCTCCCTCCAAGTGCTGTTGCTCCTCGTTGTGATCTGTGGTGCTTGCGCTGCGGTGTGTTCAACTGCACTTGGTTGTGTGTTGGTGTTGTGTGTGTCTTTGCTGTTGTTCTCAGTGCTGCATTGTCCAGCCACGCCCCACACCTGCCTTCCCCTCACCACCTTCCACCCCACCCCCCTGTGTGTGATTGTGTGCTGTCCATAGCGGGAGACGGTCAGTAGTTGTGGAAGGATCGGCCGTGTGGGTAGCCATGGAAGTAGTCATCACGGTCGATCTGTCGCCTCCCCATGTGGGGCGAGCTGTGGCCGATGGGACCGTTGGACAGCGGAGGCGGGTAGCGGCTATGGGGAGATGGAGTCTGAGCGCCCTCTGAAAGAGACACACAAACAGGGGGGATCACCTTCACAGTCAGGTCGCAGCTTCTCACCACTTTCTTCTCTCAATCATTCCCATTTTGTCTTTCAGTCAACACTGACTTCTGTGTTTTGAATTATTCTAACCAGTCAAAAATACACTGCAAGGCATTATAATAGTAATATTCCTGTCTTTGAATGATTCTAACCCGTCAAAAATACTCTGAAAGGCATTGATTTTGTTAAAAGTATTCCTGCCTGTCAAAAATAAAATAACTGGAATGAAAAAAACAACAAAAAAAACAATGCCTCTTAATGACCCTAAAAACCTGTTTGCACATATAGCTTAAGCGCATACACACACACACACACATGCACTTTCTTCCACGTCTAAAATCGCTTCAGAGAACAGACATTAAAAATAATGATCCACCAACACTTTTTTTGTTTTGTTTGTGCACAGTTCAGTTTCAGTGTGATGGGAAAACAGAACCGAGAATCAGAATCAACAGGAACGGTATAACAAACCCTGGATGACAACAGCAACCACCTGCCAAAACTTGAACACCGAAAGGGGTGGGGGGAGGGGTGGGGGGGTTAGCATGTGGGAGGTGAGGTGAACATGCTCAACAACTGAACCAAACAGTTCATACGCAAATCATGCAACATCCACACAGTGGAAAACAACAACACAACACCAACTGGGAATCGTGCCTCAACGATACTGCAGCAACTCCATCTGAACAGTTCAACTCCAACAGAAAGTGTAACTTCACTTGAATGCTTCAACACCAACAGAACACAGCACTCCCATTGCCACAACCAGAACCAGTCACTCTAGAAAATGATCTGTGCCAAACAGCAACCATGCAGTCAGCTGCAGAACAGTGGAACAGAACCCTGGCTGTCTGGATGTTCACACAAGCAGGACAGACAGACAGACAGGAGACAGTTCTGGCTTGGTGCAGGTGAAAACTGAATGAACTCGTCAGCAACACTTCAAAAAAGGTCTGATGAAAATACTGTGACAGAGCTGTTGACACCATGTGAAACAGATGGCTGGCTGTTGACACCATGCAAAACAGACGCCTTCACTGTTGACACCATGCAAAACAGACGCCTTCACTGATGACACCATGTAAAACAGATGCCTGTGCTGTTGACACCATGTGAAACAGACGCCTTCACTGATGACACCATGCAAAACAGACGCCTTCACTGATGACACCATGTAAAGCAGATGCCTTCACTGTTGACACCATGTAAAACAGATGCCTGTGCTGTTGACACCATGTGAAACAGATGCCTGTGCTGTTGACACCATGTGAAACAGATGCCTGTGCTGTTGACACCATGTAAAAATCAGATGCCTGGTTGTTGACACCATGTCAACCAGCTGGTGACACAGAGGCCTGGTTGTTGACTTCATGTTGAAGACAGATGCCTGTCATGTCAAAGTTAATGGCACCATGGCTCTCGAGTCAGTCAGACAGAAGGACAGTCCATCAGGTGAGCCAAGACTGGCCAGCCATGCCCGGAGCAGTGCCCCCTGTGGAGAGGACGGAGAGTGAATGGAGGGAGACAGGGGAGAGGACCACACAGCACCACTGGGGGCCGGCGGTCAGCTACACGTTGCCATGTAGTCCGCTGAAAGAGAACATCAGAGTTAAAGGGTCAAATCCCTCCGTGGGGGTGTCACTTGTGTGTGTGTGTGTGTGTGTGTGTGTGTGTGTGTGTGTGTGAGCATGCATGCGTGTGTATGTATATATGTGCATGCATGCATGTGTATGGATCCATGCACAGGTGATGCGTGTGTGTGCAATCAAGTGCTAAAGAAATTGTGCAATAAGTTTTGTATGGGAACTGAGCTTTGGTAACCCCTTCCCTTCAGTTCCATGTCAGCTCGTCAGTCATCAGACACGGGAAGAGGGGCTGGGGTGTGTGTGGAAATGCTCCCTCACCCACAAGTCTGTGCCCTCTCAGTGCAATGCATCCACCACATCACCATCAACAAAGCCTCCACCCTGGGTCTTTCAGCCCAAATCAACTCACACATGGAAGCACACGTCTTTCCACATGGTGCGGACTGACAGTGGGGGTGGGGGGATTATGATCACCAGCATCGCATTCAGCCACTGGTCCAGTTTTGAACATTACATGTTAACACATGGCTTCAAACACTCCTAAACTTCCTTATCAAGTACTGAACATGTCCTTTAAAAATCTCTTCAGTACATAACTCCCTCTTTTTTTTGGAGGGTGGGTGTGTGTGTGTGTGTGGGGGGGGTGGTGGCAAACAAACAAAAACAATCCTTTGGCAAAAGAGATGTTGAATAAAGCATGTTTGAGTAAAACAGGAAAAAAAACAACAAAACCTGCTGCATTTTTCACGTCACAAGGCACACTGCTCTTCAGAGGCACCCCACTGAAAAAAAAAAAAAAAGGAAGAAAAAAAAAAGAATGTTATGGCATCTTGAATACCTGCAGCAGATAAACACCAATGCCAACAGAAGAGAAGAGCGTGAAACACTGCAGGCACTGAGTTATACTGGAACACGGCAATGGGAACACCCACACATTATGCCACTTTTGCTATGTCAGCTATGGGGTTGCTTGCAGTCTGAGAAAATGCCTTACGATTATCAAACAATATTTCAGTTGTATCATAAGGATACCAAAGCCAAGGAGGCTGGCCATGTCAGAATAAACAGAAGTGCATTTACAAAATTTGTTCAACAAACCACTCCCTGAATCATTCTCTAACAACCAAACCAGATGTGCCTTGTGCCTTGAAAAGTACAGCAGTACCACAGAGCACCCCCCAAAAAGGTACTTGAAGGGCTGAAGGGGGGTGATTAAAGTGGAGGAGTTAGTGGTGGGTGGGCTACAGGGGTCAGTGCTAACACAGCCTCCTGCCACAACTCTGCTGGCCACAGCCAGACGGCCTTTCATCTCTGACCCTCTCCTCTGGCCTGTCTACTGTGCATAGGGTCAGAGTGTGTTCTGGTGTATGTCTACCGGAGCTGACGTATTGAGCATCGGTGTGTGATATACAGTGTCTGTCTTCAGTACAATCCATGATATACAGTGTCTTTACTGTCCTCAGTACAATCCATGCCATACAGTGTCTTTACTGTCTTCAGTACAATCCATGACATCCAGTGTCTGTCCTCGGTACAATCCATGACATCCAGTGTCTGTCTTCAGTACAATCCATGACATCCAGTGTCCTCAGTACAATCCATGACATACATCCATGACATAGTGTCTTTACTGTCTTCAGTACAATCCATGACATACAGTGTCTGTCCTCAGTACAATCCATGACATACAGTGTGTGTCCTCAGTACAATCCATGACATACAGTGTCTGTCCTCAGTACAATCCATGACATACAGTGTGTGTCCTCAGTACAATCCATGACATACAGTGTCTGTCTTCAGTACAATCCATGACATACAGTGTCTGTCCTCAGTACAATCCATGACATACAGTGTCTGTCTTCAGTACAATCCATGACATACAGTGTCTTTACTGTCTTCAGTACAATCCATGACACACAGTGTGTGTCCTCAGTACAATCCATGACATACAGTGTCTACTGTCAGTACAATCCATGACATACAGTGTCTATTGTCAGAACAATCCATGACATAGTGTGTGTCCTCAGTACAATCCATGACATACAGTGTGTGTCCTCAGTACAATCCATGACATACAGTGTGTGTCCTCAGTACAATCCATGACATACAGTGTCTATTGTCAGTACAATCCATGACATAGTGTGTGTCCTCAGTACAATCCATGACATACAGTGTCTACTGTCAGTACAATCCATGACATCCAGTGTCTGTCCTCAGTACAATCCATGCCATACAGTGTCTGTCTTCAGTACAATCCATGATATACAGTGTCTTTACTGTCCTCAGTACAATCCATGACATACAGTGTCTGTCCTCAGTACAATCCATGCCATACAGTGTCTGTCTTCAGTACAATCCATGACATACAGTGTCTACTGTCAGTACAATCCATGACATAGTGTCTGTCCTCAGTACAATCCATGACATACAGTGTCTGTCCTCAGTACAATCCATGACACACAGTGTGTGTCCTCAGTACAATCCATGACATACAGTGTGTGTCCTCAGTACAATCCATGACACAGAATGTCCTCAGTACAATCCATGACACAGTGTGTGTCCTCAGTACAATCCATGACACAGAATGTCCTCAGTACAATCCATGACACAGTGTCTGTCCTCAGTACAATCCATGACATATAGTGTCTGTCCTCAGTACAATCCATGACATACAGTGTCTATTGTCAGAACAATCCATGACATACAGTGTCTGTCCTCAGTACAATCCATGACATACAGTGTCTGTCCTCAGTACAATCCATGACATACAGCGTGTGTCCTCAGTACAATCCATGACACAGAATGTCCTCAGTACAATCCATGACATACAGTGTCCGTCCTCAGTACAATCCATGACATAGTGTGTGTCCTCAGTACAATCCATGACATACAGTGTCTGTCCTCAGTACAATCCATGACATACAGTGTCTTTATTGTCCTCAGTATAATCCATGACATACAGTGTCTGTCCTCAGTACAATCCATGACATACAGTGTCTTTATTGTCCTCAGTATAATCCATGACATACAGTGTCTGTCCTCAGTACAATCCATGACATACAGTGTCTTTACTGTCTTCAGTACAATCCATGACACACAGTGTCTGTCCTCAGTACAATCCATGACATACAGTGTCTGTCCTCAGTACAATCCATGACATACAGTGTCTTTACTGTCCTCAGTACAATCCATGACATACAGTGTCTGTCCTCAGTACAATCCATGACATACAGTGTCTTTATTGTCCTCAGTACAATCCATGACATACAGTGTCTTTATTGTCCTCAGTACAATCCATGACACACAGTGTCTGTCCTCAGTACAATCCATGACACACAGTGTCTGTCCTCAGTACAATCCATGACATACAGTGTCTATTGTCAGTACAATCCATGACACACAGTGTCTGTCCTCAGTACAATCCATGACATACAGTGTGTGTCCTCAGTACAATCCATGACACAGAATGTCCTCAGTACAATCCATGACATACAGTGTCTGTCCTCAGTACAATCCATGACATACAGTGTGTGTCCTCAGTACAATCCATGACGTACAGTGTCTTTACTGTCCTCAGTACAATCCACGACAATCTGTGTGTCCGTGCAGTATCAGGTTAGCGGTCAGAGCTCTCAGGGCCGGTGCTGTAGTTAGACAGGGTCAGTACCAAAGCGAACCACCCAGAGGGCAACAAAGCCACATGTGATACACCCACTACACTGCCCCCTCTCGCTTCTCGCACTGTCCGTCGAAGCGTTACAGAGAGATACATACATCCGTGTACACAACTCAACATGGAGTTCTTGTCAAGTCTTACCATCCCCCATCACACCTTAGCCACCGTCTGTGGCGGTGAGTTTAGCCTGTGCTGTCTGAAAATGCCAGCAATGCCGATGGTTAAACACACGCATGGTCACATTCATCATGCTGACAAGGGAGTACTTCACAACACACAGCACACACATCATTTGGATCTCAGTAACCAGAATTTCCCCAACAAAGGCATGCACTACAGCCCCTACTGGTTCATTTCTTCGATACGTGACTCACACGCTATTTTTGTCAGTGACTGTGATATACTGACATGTGTACTCAGCACCCCTCCAACAATCACACATATCTTTCAACCTTCACAAACGGCTCATCAACATAAAACAAAGCAGCTTTGCTGAGCATTACCTTCATACAAATCTTTATCAAACAGTGATGTTTCTTTTCATTAACAAAAACCAACAACACAAAAACCAGCAACAAAAAAAATCGGTCAACAAAAACTAATTCCACACGTGGCAGAGTTTGCCTGAACTGCCTGGTGATCATAACCTTTCAATCAATACCATTCCAATTTCTCTATGCTTTGTGGATAAAAACCCTTGGCCCCAAAACATGCAGCTTGTTCTGGCATTAAACTAATCATGTTCTCAAAATTCTTACACACTAAGCAAACACACACACATGCTTGCCAGTAGTCTTCGTGGGTACCCTATGTTATAATGTTCAAGTTGTACAGGGCAGACTGAAAATCACCATGCGGCTGTCTACTGCTCTACCACACCACACCACTCCACACACACCACACACACACCACATGCCACACACACCACCACACACACACCATTATAAAGGACAAAGCCCACAACCAAAGAAAAGAAACTCTCTCCCCACAATAAAAAACAACCACCACTTTTGATTCAACAGATAAGGAAAAACCAACCCCAAACCAAAACAAAACCAAACTGAAACCATCAAGGTGAACAGAATGATATCATCATCATGTTCAAAGCAATGAATATCAGAGGGAGAAATGGGCTATGGAACCCAGGCCTTCAGGACTGACAAGGGAGGTAAAGGGAAGGGAGACAACCACTGAAGGGTACACAGGGTGCTGTACCATCAATACACATAACTACACACTGGACTCCAAGTCAACATGACTCCTGTGTGTGTGTGTGTGTGTGTGTGAGATGGTGGAGCTAGGGGGACTACTCTCTAGGCATGCTTAGAAAGGGGGTGTGACGTGCAGTTTTCAGCATGCAGTACAAAAAACAAAAAACAACAAAAAAACTCATTCACAATGGTACACATGAACCTCTATTTCCCCAGATAATGCAGCAGTGTTAACAGAACCACAGTTACGGTGGGTTAGGGGTGAGGTGAAGAGAGGGGGTGTGAGGGGTGATGAAGGGGTTAGCTATGGAGGTCACAAGACAGACAGGCCATGGAACAGGACAGTGTGGCAGTGTTCCCACACCCTGACACCAATGCCCAACATGGCGTCACGGCACTGAGGGAACCAGCTGTCAGAAGCCACACCACAGACCGTGCACAGCTAGCCTGTCCCACATCGGACTTGGCTACATCCCTTGTTGATACACCAGAAAAAAACACCAACATCAACTTCATGCGTTCACCAGGACTGGCCAAGACCTTCCTGCAGGGAACAGTGCAGGCAGCAAGGAGAAGAGACAGTCAGAAGAGGAGATGGGGGGACAACATCTCACAGTGGACAGGTCTGATAACCCGGAGTGAGACAGTCAGAAGAGGAGATGGGAGGACAACATCTCACAGTGGACAGGTCTGATAACCCTCAGTGAGACAGTCAGAAGGACAGACATCCGTCAGGGATGGAGAAGGCTGGTTGCCAAATCTGTGGTGCCCTCACAGTCTACCAGACTACGGGATAGATAGACAACTTCACCACCTCTGTCAAAAGGAATGGAGCTTCAAGACTGATATCACAAACTGTGATCTTGAAGACTGATATCAAGCTGTGATCTTGGACACTGATATCAAACTGTGATCTTGGACACTGATATCAAACTGTGATCTTGCAGACTGATATCAAACTGTGATCTTGCAGACTGATATCAAACTGTGATCTTGGAGACTTGTATCAAACTGTGATCTTGCAGACTGATATCAAACTGTGATCTTGGAGACTAATATCAAACTGTGATCTTGCAGACTGATACCAAGCTGTGATCTTGCAGACTGATAACTTGTTTCAGCCCCATCCTGACCTCAAGGAACCAGGAAACAGGAAAGAGGAGACTGTCCTCTTCAGGCTCCATACAGATTATTCTTATCTAGACCTTTCCCCCCACCTTCCAAAGAGAAGAATCTCCATGATGTGTGCCATGCAACCAGCTCCTCCTACATGTCACAGATGTTTCGACTGACTGCTGGGATCTGCATCACACGCACATTTCTACAGCTTGCTCCACGTTCTGGGCTGTTCCCCCACACACACCCTTTTCCACCATCACCCCAGTCTGCAACAGGGGAAAGGGCATGGTGTGCATGACCATCATTCCAGGAACAAACCAGGCACTGCATCTACTACAACATCACCGTCACCACTCTGGCCTACAACAGAAAGAAGAGTGGGGCAAGGAAGGAGGGGGGGCAGGAAGGGAGGGACCAGAGAAGAACCGCTTCAAACCCCTGTGACTGCCACAGGGCCTGGGTTCGCATCATCCGCGAGGTCTTGTCTTTGGCTGTGGGCGTTCTGTCCACGTTGTGGGCAAGGGAGGGGGTGAAGGGAGGGAGTGTTAAGAAAGCCAGGTGAGGCATACCAAAGGCAGGAGGGGGCTTGCCTGTGCGCTTCATCAGCAGGTGGACAGAGGTGCCGCCGCTCTGGATGATGTCAATGGCCTCCGTGTGCGTCATGGAGTCCGTGGTGATGTTGTTGATCTGCAGGATCTGGTCACCAACCTGCACCACAATGTTGTCAAATTTATTTTCTGACTCAACTAATTGATTATGGACTAAATGTTGCCCTTACATAATAAGAATGACAATACTAATACTACTAATAATAATCAATAACTGATTCTTACATAGCACACTATCCAGAAATCTGCTCCAGGTGCTTTACAAATACTTTTCTACACAACACATTACATCAATGTTACTTACACACACCAAAATATGACGAGCAAACTACACACATGCACAGACACATAAATGCACACATACATTTTAACATACATACGTACATAACAGCCACCCTCCACACACATAGGCACACACATACACAAACAGACACACACACAGACATGCGCACGCACACATACACAAACATAGGAACACACACAAATACACATTCATAATACCCCAAACCTACCCACACATCTATTCAGACCTACCCACACATCTATTCAGGGTACTTACCCACACACTGATTTGGGGCACTCCAGACCTACCTGCACACCTACATTCCAGTCACCTACCCACACACCTATTCAGGGTACCTACCCACACACCTATTCAGGGTACCTACCCACACACCTACATTCCAGTCACCTACCTACACACCTATTCAGGGTACCTAGCCACACACCTACATTCCAGTTACCTACCCACACACCTATTCAGGGTACGTACCCAAACACCTATTCAGGGTACGTACCCACACACCTACATTCCAGTTACCTACCCACACACCTATTCAGGGTACCTACCCACACACCTATTCAGGGTACCTACCCACACACCAATTCAATACCTTCCCAACACACACACACACACACACACACACCAACCAATTCAGGGTATCTACCCACTCACACACACACCTCCCCAGGGTACCCCCAAGACCTACCCGCAGCCTGCCGTCCAGGTCGGCAGCTCCCCCGTCAGCGATGCGGAGGACGAAGAGCGGCATGTTGTTGAACTCACGACCCCCGCGGATGGAGAAGCCGAAGCCCCGAGAGCCGCGATGTAGCTCCACGGTGTAGAGCTCTCCCTCATCGGGGCTGGGCTGGTTGGTCAGCCGGCCTCTCCCCGGCACCGTGCTGCTGCCGCCTCTGATGACACACCCCATGCAGGGGGTCACTGTTCATACCTTGACCGCATGTCTGCGGTCATCTGCCTCCTTTGGATTTGTCGCATTTATGGGTCAACAGTCAGTCAGACTTTTGAGTAAATGTCTGCGATCAACTGCCTCCTCTGATATTGTCACATTTGTGTGTCAATGTTTGCACTTTGTGAACTTATCTGCAATCCACAGCTGCCTCTAGTGTTGTAACATTCATCTGTCAACAACTGGACTTCAATGAAAAATTAAAAATACAACACACAAAAAAAAAAAAAAAAAAAAAAAAAAAAAAGGCCCAATAGTCTTTTATGGCTATCAGGGAAGTGAATTCATATACAATTCATACGCACTGTGTCTAAAGCTGAGCACACACACACAAACTACACAGAAACACACACATACACAAACTACACAGAGACACACACAAACTACACACAGACACAAACCACAGACACACACACACACAAACTACACACAGACACACAAAACTACACACAGACACACAAACACACACACAAACCACAGACACACACACACAAACTACACACAGACACAGACACACACACAAACCACAGACACACACACAGAAACCACAGACACACACACACAAACCACAGACATACACACACACAAACTACACAGACACACACACACACACAAACCACAGGCACACACACACACACAAACTACACGCAGACACACACACAGAGGACTACTGACCTGTCCCAGGCAGGGTGATGAGGTGAAAGGTCAGGCCGTCGCTGACCGTCAGAGTCGGAGCCTGCAGGGAAGGCCATGGCATTGACCATGGAGCCCTGGGAACTCTGAAAACAACACAACCACTGCATGTGCTCACAACCACTTCATGACCACTTCATGTGCTCACAACCACTTTATGTGCACACAACTTTATGTGCACACAACCTCTCCATGTGCTCACAACCACTTCATGACCACTTCATGTGCTCACAACCACTTTGTGTGCTCACAACCACTTCATGACCACTTCATGTGCTCACAACCACTTCATGTGCTCACAACCACTTCATGTGCTCTCAACCACTTCGCGTGCTCACAACCACTGCATGTGCTCGCAACTTCACGTGCTCGCAACCACTTCGCGTGCTCGCAACCACTTCACGTGCTCACAACCACTTCGTGTGCTCACAACCACTTTATGTGCACACAACCTCTCCATGTGCTCTTAACTACTTCATGACCACCTCACGTGCTCACAACCACCTCACGTGCTCACAACCACTTCATGTGCTCACAACCACTTTATATGCACACAACCTCTCCATGTGCTCACAACCACTTCATGTGCTCACAACCACTCTATGGGCACACTTCTCCATCTGCTCACAACCACTTTATATGCTCACAACCACTTTATGTGCTCACAACCTCTCCATCTGCCCACAACCACTTCGTGTGCGTCCTCACCACCGCTTCATGTGCTCACAACCACTTCCTACGCTCACAACCACTTCCTACGCTCACAATCACTTCGCACCAACTTCACGTGCTCACCACCACTTCCCGTGCTCACCACCACTTCAGACACTCACTGCCACTTCATGTGGACAGGTGTGCAGCGAGGCAAAGGGAAAACAAGAAAAGGCAAGCTGCTTCACTCACCCTCTGCGACGTGCTTGTGGTGCTGGAGGCGTCATCTGTCCCAAAGAAAAGTCCACGCTTTGTAAAGACCAACACAACACTGTGTACAGCACATCACACACCATCCCTTAGCATTCAGCCATCAATAGAAAAGTCCACGCTTTAACATAACACCGTGTACAGCACATCACACACCATCCCTTAGCATTCAGCCATCAACATAAAAGTCCACACTTTGTACAGATTAACACAACACTGTGTACAGCGTATAACACGCCATCCCTTAGCATTCAGCCATCAACATAAAAGTCCACACTTTGTACAGATTAACACAACACTGTGTACAGCACATCACACACCATCCCTTAGCATTCAGCCATCAACAGAAAGTCCACACTTTGTACAGATTAACACAACACTGTGTACAGCACATCACACACCATCCCTTAGCATTCAGCCATCAACAGAAAGTCCACACTTTGTACAGATTAACACAACACTGTGTACAGCACATCACACACACACACACAAAACAACAACCCCACCATGAATGAAGAAAATATAATCCTTTGACCCCTGTTAGGGCATCAACATAATTCATGCAGTGCATTTGTTACAGATAACATTAAAAGTCATCTTAGCAAATTCACAACCACTCACAATCACATCTGCAGAAATGATGTCCATGTCTCAAGCAGTGAGACTGGAAGAGACAGACAGCACAGCACAGCACAGAGGAGAGAGAGAGAGAGAGAGAGAGAGAGTGTGTGTGGAGACCACAGGGAAGAGAGAGAAACAGGAGACAGCTAAGAGAGAGGAGACAGCTAAGAGACAGGAGCTAAGGAAGAGAAGACAGCTAAGAGAGAGGAGACAGCTAAGAGAGAAGAGACAGCTAAGAGAGAGAAGAGACAGCTAAGAGAAGACAGCTAGGAGAGAGAGAGGAGACAGCTAAGAGAGAGGAGACAGCTAAGAGAAGACAGCTAGGAGAGAGAGGAGACAGCTAAGAGAGAGAAGAGACAGCTAAGAGAGAGAAGAGACAGCTAAGAGAAGAGAGAGGAGACAGCTAAGAGAGGAGACAGCTAAGAGAGAAGAGAGAAGACTGCTAAGAGAGAGGAGACAGCTAAGAGAGAGAGGAGACAGCTAAGAGAGAGAAAAGACAGCTAAGAGAGAGAAGAGAAGACAGCTAAGAGAGAAGAGAAGACAGCTAAGAGAGAGAAGACAGCTAAGAGAGAGAAGAGAAGACAGCTAAGAGAGAAGAGAAGAGAAGACAGCTAAGAGAGAAGAGAAGACAGCTAAGAGAGAAGAGAAGAGAAGACAGCTAAGAGAGAAGAGAAGACAGCTAAGAGAGAAGAGAAGAGAAGACAGCTAAGAGAGAAGAGAAGACAGCTAAGAGAGAGAAGACAGCTAAGAGAGAGAAGAGAAGACAGCTAAGAGAGAGAAGACAGCTAAGAGAGAGAAGAGAAGACAGCTAAGAGAGAGAAGACAGCTAAGAGAGAGAAGACAGCTAAGAGAGAGGAGACAGCTAAGAGAGAGAAGAGAAGACAGCTAAGAGAGAGAAGAGAAGACAGCTAAGAGAGAGGAGACAGCTAAGAGAGAGGAGACAGCTAAGAGAGAGGAGAGAAGACAGCTAAGAGAGAGGAGACAGCTAAGAGAGAGGAGACAGCTAAGAGAGAGAAGACTGCTAAGAGAGAGGAGACAGCTAAGAGAGAAAAGATAGCTAAGAGAGAGGAGACAGCTAAGAGAGAGGAGACAGCTAAGAGAGAGGAGACAGCTAAGAGAGAGGAGACAGCACATAAGAGAGAGGAGACAGCTAAGAGAGAGAAGAGAAGACAGCAGAGGAGAGAGAGAGAGAGAGAGAGAGAGAGAGAGAGAGAGAGAGGGGACTGACCGAGGGGAGGACCAATGGTGAGGACGACGGAGAAGCCAGAGTCCTTGATGAGGTTGACGATGTCCTCATGGTGCATGTGAGTGATGTCCACTCCGTTCACCGCCATGATGCGGTCCCCAATGTGCAGCTGCCCGCATCGCTCTGCCGGGCTGTTCTCGATGATGCGACCTGACACGTCAATCACACAGCACGGCACTGTCAGCACAACACACCTTCCTGCTGTGCTCTGACGGCACTTCCAAAACACCCCTCTCTCTGTCATGGAACAGTCTGCTTCACTTCACAACACTCCCCAACACCCCTCTCTCTGTCATGGAACAGTCTGCTTCACTTCACAACACTCCCCAACACCCCTCTCTCTGTCATGGAACAGTCTGCGTCACTTCATAGCTTGACTAACACTTCAGTTTAGTTCTACCATGTCTGCCTTTCCCTGTCTGGAAGTCAAGTGATGTGTGATTCCGTCAGCCTCCTCACCGTTTCATGGAGCACCACCACAAGACAGTCTGCCACTGTAGTTATAACATGTCTCTACAAACACCTTTTGCACCTTCTTGAGGAATGGTATTCTGCATGACGGCAACACTAAGAGCAAGTGTGGTGTGTGTGGGGGAACTAGGAACAGAGAGAGAGAGGGGAGGGGGGGGGAGAGACAGAGAGAGAGATGGACATGGAGATGGGGGGTAGATGGAGAGAGAGGCACAGAGGGAGAGAGACAAAGGGGCTGAATGACAGACATTTATCCAGATTCCCCCCCACCCCCACCCCCCCAAACGTCTGACAGACAGGCAATTCATGAACTGTTTAAAGAAGGCTTTGCTGAAAACATAAGAAGACAGAAAAGAAAAGATTCAGAAAGAAAACAAAACAACAAAAGAAAATACAGAGAAAAAGTTACATGAAACTTTTGAAAGAGGACATTTCTCAGGCAATATCTGCAAGACAATGACAGGAAACTGACTGTGACAGACACCCCGATATCAACACCATCACTATCACACAACAATACCAACACAGAAGCTGACAGAGCAATGACAATACTCCTATATCCATATCTAGTATCCACATCCTCCTCCTAACTGAAGACAATGCAGTTGACAACATGTACGTTCCCTGACCATGACAAGTCACAAACCAACACATCTATACTAAATACAATTATTAATTCCATTCCATCCCCCACGGAAACACTCCAGAAATCATCCAGGGCATGATCCACTGTGGACAAAACGATACAGAGTGTTGGTGTGGTGTGTGTGAGAGATGAAGGTATCAAGGAGGTGAGGCCTGAGAACATGACAGCGCAGAAACACACTCCCCTGTTACAACGCACGCGCGCGCGCACACACACACACACACACAGACTGACAGAGCACACCCACTCACACAGCACACACACCCACAGCCACAACACACCTACACAGCCTGACACATCCACAGCCATTACACACCCACAACA
Source organism: Babylonia areolata (assembly GCF_041734735.1). NCBI lineage: Eukaryota > Metazoa > Mollusca > Gastropoda > Neogastropoda > Buccinidae > Babylonia > Babylonia areolata. The sequence goes on from NC_134883.1 coordinate 48,673,852, forward strand.
CACCTACACAACCTGACACATCAACACCCATGACACACCTACACAACCTGACATCCACACCCATGACACACCTACATAACCTGACACACCCACACACACTGACACACCCACAGCCAACACACACCTGCACCCTACCCCACCCCTACCTAAACACCCTGACCCATGTGATGAATGTCCGACACCAGTGTCAGCCATGATACACCAACACATCCACAAATACACGCTGAACAAATATCAATATCTCCTCTCGGGTTATGTGCTTCATTTCCTAACAAAAAACATTCTCTTCCTGAATGGTTCTATGGTGAGGATACAAGGAACGGTGTATTCTGCGGTCCTCTTGTTCTCTTCTGAGTATCAGACAAGACAGAGAGGACTAGGCAGTGTGTGGCTAGACCCCTACACCATCATCAGCTCTCCCCTTTCTGTGACTGGTGTTGAGTTCCAACAGGAGAAATGGATGGCCACAGCTCCCCATACACAGGCCAGCCTTACTGACACACACACACACACACACAGGCTGACACGCAAACCCTCATATAGCCATTGTGTCAGACATGGTTCCCTCAATTCAACTATCCTGGCCACACAAGATAAACTTCATGTGGAGAGGGGTAAGGCTGGGTCATGGCCGAAGACTGCTCATTCTGTGCTCACCATCCAAAACCAGCTCAACCCAAATACTACCAACGTGATGCACTCATTCTCTGCCATCCAGTCATAGCAGTCCATCACTGTAAGGGTCAGTCACCATCCAAGGCAGCAATGGGTCAAAGTCAGTGACTAGCTCTACATGACTGACTGAGGTCTTTACTGACCAGGGTCATCCACTAGTCCCATGCCACACACTGCACGCCATCACTCGCTGTGGCCAGGTCACTGTGCCCTACACATCACATGGCTGACAACACCAACACCACGCACACATTGCTCCATTCTGGTCAGTGATGATACTAAATTCTTGTTACTTTGTACAACACACACACACACCACCGTCAATTTCCATATATGGTTGTGAAGTCAGTTTTTTTTTTACACAAGCAAAAATGTGAAGTCAGTTTTTACACAACAACCTCTGTGGTAAGTCAGTTTCCAAAACGTGATGGAGCCACACACATTGATGAATCAGCCCAAAACAAAAGTGATGGTCAATCACACAACACTGAAATACTGTGACCACAAAAGAAGCCCTTGCTCAAGCAGGTAAACTGTGATTCCAAAGAAAAAGGCCTTTGTCACAATACTGCTGGAATGTGAAACAGGACGACTATGATGATAATAATGATCAATGCATTTATATTGCGCTGAATCTTGAGCAGCGACAAACCAGAATGCTTTCACTCTCAACTGTCACATGCATGCATAACTCGGAACCAGAGTGATGAAAGAAAAACTTTTAAATACATGTGAATAAAAGGCTGGAGAAATTATGGATGGAAACAGGCAAGTGTTGGAGCAGCTGTTTTGGAAAGAGCGTAAATTTAAGGCCACATTTGAAAAAGGCAAGTGCAGGAACTTGACCAAGAGAAAAAGAAAGCTCATTCAGAGATTCTCCCAAGTGTATGGCCCAGATACAGAGAAAAAGCGGTGGCTGACTGAGGAGTGACTGAACCTGGTCACATGGAAACAAAGTGGGTCTGAAGCTGATGATCGCAGAGAGTGAGATGGTGTGTGTGTAGAAGGCAGTAATTCAGCCAGGATGAAGCAGATCTGTTCATGCATTTATGACAGCCAGTACTTGTGTTTCATGATATGTGAGAAAGGGAGCCAATGTGCAGATTACAAAAGGAGTGATGTGCGCATATCTTTCCTTTCTAAGGACGAGACAGGTGGTAGAGTTTTGTATGAGCTGATGGGAGTGAATGGATGAAGCAGGCAATAGAAAGTTACAGTATTCCAGGCCAGACAGAATGAGATAAAAAGCGAGTTTAAAAGTGGCATCAGAAGACAGTTATTTCCAAACAGTACTGATGCGCTGAAACAGCGACAGGTCTGATAAATTTCTGCACGGACAGTGTGTTGTCAAGGACAACACCAAGGTTCTTGACGCAGCTGGCACTGCCGAGTCTGACAGAGTCAATCACGATAGAAGAAAAGAGAAATTTTCTTTGGTTCCTATGAGCAGTCCTTCAGCTTTGTGAGCATCAAACAGTGGTTAATTCCGGGCACCATGACAACAAACCAGTGAGACAAGACAACTCCACTGTCAAACAGGGTGACTGCCACAACAGAAAAGCTCCTGTGGTAATGGATGGATGGCAGCGATCAGTTAAAAAAAACAAAAAACATCTCTTGCGACAATGTCCAGTGACTGAAGCACACTGTGAAAACCATGTGACATCATGACCACCATGACATGCGCAGGTCACACACTGCCAGAGGATGGGGAGGGGGTGCGGGGGGTGCATGGGTCTGACAGCTCTGCAGCAAGAGAGTGGAGGAAAAGGAAAGGTGAGGGGAGGAGGGGGACAGGGGACAAGAGGGGTGGGGTTAGGAGAGGAATGGGGGAGGGGGGGGGGGAGAGGAAATGGGAGAGGAGTGGAGGGGAGGGATAGGGGTGGGAGGGAGGAAGGAAGGATGAGAGGGAGAGGGAGAGTAGTGGATGGGAGAGGGGAGGGGTGGAAGGAAGGAAGGATGAGAGAGAGAGGGAGAGGAGTGGATGGGAGAGGGGAGGGAAGGAAGGAAGGATGAGAGAGAGAGAGAGGGAGAGGAGTGGAGGGGAGGGATAGGGGTGGGGTGGGAGGAATGGGGGATGAGAGGGAGAGGGAGAGGAGTGGATGGGAGAGGGGAGGGGTGGGAGGAAGGATGAGAGAGAGAGGGAGAGGAGTGGATGGGAGAGGGGAGGAAGGAAGGATGAGAGAGAGAGGGAGAGGAGTGGATGGGAGAGGGGAGGGGTGGGAGGAAGGAAGGATGAGAGAGAGAGGGAGAGGAGTGGAGGGGAGGGATAGGGGTGGGGTGGGAAGAATGGGGGATGAGAGGGAGAGTAGTGGATGGGAGAGGGGAGGGGTGGAAGGAAGGAAGGAAGGATGAGAGAGAGAGGGAGAGGAGTGGATGGGAGAGGGGAGGGAGGGAAGGAAGGAAGGATGAGAGAGAGAGGGAGAGGAGTGGATGGGAGAGGGGAGGGGTGGGAGGAAGGATGAGAGAGAGAGGGAGAGGAGTGGATGGGAGAGGTGGGAGGAAGGAAGGATGAGAGAGGGAGAGGAGTGGATGGGAGAGGGAGGAGGAAGGAAGGATGAGAGAGAGAGGGAGAGGAGTGGATGGGAGAGGGGAGGGAGGAAGGAAGGATGAGAGAGAGAGGGAGAGGAGTGGATGGGAGAGGGGAGGGTGGGAGGAAGGATGAGAGAGAGAGGGAGAGGAGTGGATGGGAGAGGGGTGGGAGGAAGGAAGGATGAGAGAGAGAGGGAGAGGAGTGGATGGGAGAGGGGAGGGAGGAAGGAAGGATGAGAGAGAGAGGGAGAGGAGTGGATGGGAGAGGGGAGGGTGGGAGGAAGGATGAGAGAGAGAGGGAGAGGAGTGGATGGGAGAGGGGAGGGGTGGGAGGAAGGAAGGATGAGAGAGAGAGGGAGAGGAGTGGATGGGAGAGGGGAGGGGAGGGCTGGAAGAGAATGAGGAAAGGGGGATGAGAGAGAGAGAGGGAGAAGAGGGGAGGGGAGGAGAGGTACTGGGGAGGTGGGTGTGGGGAGGGGGGAAGAGGCAGGGCATCAACAGGGGAGATAAGGCAGTGGTCACGATGACCCCCCACAGACACGCATACACACAAATGACGACACTGAGCAGAGTGTGAGTGCACACGCATACACACACACACACACAGCCCAACATCACAGCACAGCACAGTAACACCGCAGAAGTTAAGAGGACAAGCACTACACTCCAGGGAAGCAATGCCAGGCTCATGACAGCCAGTGCTCACCGATCCAGGGACACACATCGCCCTTTGACCTGCCGCCTTCCTTCCCATCTGAAATCACCCCGCCCCGCCCCTGTTCAGTGTCATCGGCTGTACCATAGTCATCACGGTCAGTACTAACACACTGCTGGGGAAACATCAGCTTTCCCCACTCACGTCACACAATACAGGCGCACTGACAAAACACTGGACGCGCACACAAACATAGAGGGCAACATAGATGTACCCACACACATAGTACAACAAAGATGCATACACACACACACACACACACACATACGCACGCACACACACACACACACACAGACAACACTCACAGACACACAGAGAACAACACACACATATTTATATATCCTAAACAACACACACAGCCACAGATGACTGCACTGTGTACAGTTAATTATGGGACAGTCCCCTTTCCCCATTTGAGGGTCAAGACATGCTCCGTTCACCACTGACACCACTCTGTCACCTTGGATACTGGGGGACAGCTGGTCACCATGGATACAGGAGGACAGCTATCCCCCCCCCCCCCCCCCAACCTTCAGCCTCCTCCACACAAGAAGAGTTCCACATCATCTTCCTTTTTTTCACCACAGGGTTCAGGTAAAGGCAATGTCACACACACCTGCCGTCTACCGCACCTGCTACACTCACATTACGAATCTTGCAACACCACACGACGGCTAGACTGAAGGGGGGGGGGCCCAGTGGTAATGTGGCCAACTGGGAAGTGAGTGTCCACTGGTTCAAATCTCATACATGGACCAGGGTTTTGAATCCCTCTCCACTCTCCACAAGACCTTGAGTGGTGGTGTTGGTGCTAGTCATTCAGATGAGACAATAAACCAATGTCCTGGGATGTGCAGCATGCACAAAGAACCCATCAGAATGAAAGGGATGCCCCAGGAAAAACTCTGTAGAAAAATCTATTTTGATGGAAAATCAAAGTAAATACATCTGTAGATTGGAGAAAAAAAAAAAAAAGGTGGTGCTGCACTGTGATAATTCGCTCTCCTTCAGGAGAAAGCCAAAATTTCACACACACAGATCTGTTGTGACAAAAAGTAATCAATAGAATGCAATACAACATTACCTGCACCATGACAGCCGACTTTTCTGTTAATTCTTCCTCTCTTCTCTTCTACGCACTCCCCGTACCCTGCGTGACTGGTGGTTGTCAGATGTGGAACTCTCTACCATTCCCTTCCCACTCTCACCTGACATTCACAACCCACCCTACCTCCACACACCCCGCCTCTACCCCCCCTCTCCCCACAGTAAGGGTTTGGAGGGAGAGACAGTGCACAAATCCAGGACTGGGTTGCACAAGCGTTCTCGGCGATGTCACGTTAGCCTGGTGGTATGAAGATTTTCCATCCAAAGTCTATGGAAACATTTAGCGTTGAAATTTCTTAATGCTAAGCAAACTTAACTTACGGAAGTTATGCAGCCCAGCCCTGAACACCAGGTACACAAACATGCACATTTTACATTGAACATGCAGAGCGAGAGACAGGGAGACAGAGAGAGAGAGAGAGAAGAGAGAGAGAGACAGAGACAGAGAGACAGACATGCCACAGTGAGACAGGTAGGGATGAAGTGTTGAGGAAAAGGTGTGTGTCTGTATGTACGCATGTGCAGTGCATTCAGTGTTGTTTATCATCCACAGAAAAAAAAGATGAATTGTCCTTTTATTTCCTGGACAGTTTCAGTTTCAGTAGCTCAAGGAGGCGTCACTGCGTTCGGACAAATCCAAATACACTACACCACATCTGCCAAGCAGATGCCTGACCAGCAGCGTAACCCAACGCACTTAGTAAGGCCTTGAGAAAAAAAAAAAAGGGTGAATAAGTAATAGATAAATACATTAAAAAAAAAATCCCACATGCACTCAGGCACGGGTCAACACTGCTGCTCATACTCATAGGTAGCAAGACAAAATATACACTGATCACATTTGTTAACACAGATCGAAATCACATCAGTGTGATGACAGATTCTCTCTTGTCCATTCCACGTCAAGCTTACAGACTTTGTACATTACACTAACATTTCTTCCTGGAAATGAACTGGACCCAAGCAACTTCTGGGGAAGAGCCAAAAAGCCCAGCAAGGAGAAACACCTACTGCTGGAACCTTGTCAAGTAAAGGACTACATGAAACCCAGATACGTGTCTATTCTCCTAATCAACCCAGACATCATCATCATCATCACCTTCACCGATAACTTACAAGAAGCACATTCATTTGTCCATTCTAGTTTAACACTTTGTACCCCAAGTACTGATTTAATCCTCAACACCTCAAGTACTGATTTAATCCTCAACACCTCAAGTACTGGTTTATTCCTCAACACCTCAAGTACTGGTTTATTCCTCAACACCACCCCAAGTACTGGTTTATTCCTCAACACCCCAAGTACTGGTTTATTCCTCAACACCTCAAACACTGGTTTATTCCTCAACACCTCAAGTACTGATTTATTCCTCAACACCCCAAGTACTGGTTTATTCCTCAACACCTCAAGTACTAGTTTATTCCTCAACACCCCAAGTACTGGTTTATTCCTCAACACCTCAAGTACTGATTTATTCCTCAACACCTCAAGTACTGATTTATTCCTCAACACCTCAAGTACTGGTTTATTCCTCAACACCTCAAGCACTGGTTTATTCCTCAACACCTGGGTGCTGCCCTTGGAATGAGTACGGATGTTTCTGTGCTGGAGTGAGCCCCATTCAGTTTTGCTTTCTCAATCAGCTGTATTCTCACTTGGTGATTTTAGCATGTTGGCTTTAGTCTCTACAATTGTTTGCTGGTGTTTTCAAGAGGACTGTGCATGTTTCTGAAGGTGTGGTTGTGTGTTATGTGTATGATGTGTGGCTTTGATGAAACACTCTGCTTGTTGATGGGCTGGTCCACTGAAAACTGCAGTGCACCTGTACTGAGGGAGGGTGCAAAGTGTTAACATATACACACTCTGGACATTTCTTAAGGTACATGATTAAGAATTAAAAAAGGCAAAACAAAACACACACACACACAAAAAAAAAAACCCACCACCACCTGGCACTGGTGTGCCCCAAGATGAACGTCCCCTGCGGAGTACAGGCAGAGGACGAGGCATGCAGCATGACCACTACACAACAAGAGTGAAGAAGAAGAAAGGGCCCCCGGTGGGCGGTACGTACCTATGAACTCACCTAGGGTGGAGCCCGACTTGGTGACGGAGGAAATAATAACAAAACCAAACCCTTCTGTCTCCCGCCGCGACACCGTCACCTCGTAGGGGTACGTCACCCCTTGGCTAGTGGCCGTTACGTCTGAAAGCATGGTGATACACATATATTAATTTCATCAAAACTACAAGACATTTCAGAGGAGGAATATATGCGTTCAATGTACATGACAGCGACGTGTCATTTCTGTTCCTGGCTGGTGGTGGCTGTCACGTCTGAAAGCAAGGCAAATAAAGGCTTGTTTTACAGAAACTTTAATAACTGTTTTGGAAGAGTAAAATATATTCTTAATATTCATCTTCTTCTTCTGCGTTCACTCGTATGCACACGAGTGGGCTTTTACATGTATGACCGTTTTTACCCTGCCATGTAGGCAGCCATACTCCGTTTTCAGGGGTGTGCATGCTGGGTATGTTCTTGTTTCCATAACCCACCGAACGCTGACATGGATTACAGGATCTTTAACGTGCGTATTTGATCTTCTGCTTGCATATACACACGAAGGGGGTTCAGGCACTAGCAGGTCTGCACATATGTTGACCTGGGAGATCGTAAAAATCTCCACCCTTTACCCACCAGGCGCCGTCACCGTGATTCGAACCCGGAACCCTCAGATTGACAGTCCAACGCTTTAACCACTCAGCTATTGCGCCCATCTTAATATTCATCTGAAACTGAAAGGCGCTGTTGCAGAATCAGGTGGGTGTTTAGACTTGTGATCCGGTGTTCACCAGTGATTTCTGCCCAGTCTGGTGTCCTTGGGAAATACACTGTAATTCTCCTCACTCAACCCAGAAGTGAATGGATGCCCGACTTCAGTTGGGGGAAGTTTAAGTGGCAGAAGGAGAGTAGTGGGCCTTGCCTTCCGATTCCAAGCCCCAGAAACAGTGAATATGGTAAGTTTCAGCGATGCAATCTTAAACCTTAACCTAATTTGTTACATCTTATCATCAATTCAGTTCAGGTGTAGCAGTCATTAATTTCCTATCAAGTCTGGTAGACGTAATGATATTCCACATGAATCACATATTTATCATAACTGCAATGGGCATAATTGGAGATGAGTTTCATTTTATTCTGGAATGCCTGAAATTTGGTCATCTTCACAATCAGATCATTTCAAAGGGAAATTTGCACTTGAAATCAGTTTTTAATTTTTGCAATTTATTGAAAGCAGGGAGGAGAGAGAGTTTGAAACTGGGGAAAATGATAAAAAATAGTTCAAGTTACAAGATAACATGACCATTTATTTATCTAAAAAAAAAAAAAAAAAAAGTTAGTGTAAAAACAACAAAAAAACCACCAACACCTGCCTATCTTTGACGAAGTTCTTTGACTAATTTTTGGTTTCCATTTCTCAAGGAGGTATCACTGCATTTGAACAAATCCATATACGCTACATGCACCACATCTAATGGCAAATGCCTGACCAGCAGCATAACCCATCGCCTGTAGTCAGGCCTTGAGTGTATGCACACACAAAAAAAAAGAAAAAGAAAAAAAGTTTACCTATCAAAGTAGGTTTCTTCAACATAATTTTGCCCGAGGACAATTACACTGCCTTGGGGTTTTTCAGTGCACCAAAATCGTACTGCACACAGGACCTCAGTTTACTGTCTGGTCAAACTGACTAGATGCTCAAGTTTTCTTACCCTGGAAGAAAGGGAGGGAGCGGGATTTGAACCACAGACCCCCACAACACTGTAACGGCAGACAAGTGTCTTAATTAACCATTCTGCCACCTTCCTCCGCTGTGATAAAGGAAGGCAACCTGCCATCCATGACGCCAACCCCCACCCCTATCACTCACCAGGGAAGGGCTGCAGTCGTCTGCGGATGCCCAGCGTGACCCGGCCATTGAGGGCAGCGTTGGTCATCAGCTGTACCACTCGGTGGTGCGATGACCCGATGACCGACTGACCATCCACATGGATGATCTCATCGTTCTTCCTCAGCCGCCCGTCCAGGTCAGCCGACCCTCCGGGCACGATGTGACCCACTGACACCTGCACAGCACACACCATGATGTGACCCACTGACACCTGCACAGCACACACACCATGATGTGACCCACTGACACCTGCACAACACACACACACCATGATGTGACCCACTGACATCTGCTCAGCACACACCATGATGTGACCCACTGACACCTGCACAGCACACACACACCATGATGTGACTCACTGACACCTGCACAGCACACACACCATGATGTGACCCACTGACACCTGCACAACACACACACCATGATGTGACCCACTGACACCTGCACAACACACACCATGATGTGACCCACTGACACCTGTACAACACACACACCATGATGTGACCCACTGACACCTGCACAACACACACACACCATGATGTGACCCACTGACACCTGCACAGCACACACACACCATGATGTGACCCACTGACACCTGTACAACACACACACCATGATGTGACCCACTGACACCTGCACAGCACACACACCATGATGTGACCCACTGACACCTGCACAACACACACACCATGATGTGACTCACTGACACCTGCACAGCACACACACCATTATATGACCCACAGACACCTGCACAGCACACACACCATGATGTGACCCACTGACACCTGTACAACACACACCATGATGTGACCCACTGACACCTGCACAACACACACCATGATGTGACCCACTGACACCTGTACAACACACACCATGATGTGACCCACTGACACCTGCACAGCACACACCATGATGTGACCCACTGACACCTGCACAACACACACCATGATGTGACCCACTGACACCTGTACAGCACACACACCATGATGTGACTGACCAACCCAACACCTGCACAACACACACACCATGACGTGACCGACCAACCCAACACCTGCACAACACACACACCATGGCGTGACCGACCAACCCAACACCTGCACAACACACACACCATGGCGTGACTGACCAACCCAACACCTGCACAACACACACACCATGACGTGACCGACCAACCCAACACCTGCACAACACACACACCATGATGTGACCCACTGACACCTGCACAGCACACACCATGTGACCCACTGACACCTGCACAGCACACACACCACGATGTGACCCACTGACACCTGCACAGCACACACACCATGATGTGACCCACTGACACCTGTACAACACACACCATGATGTGACCCACTGACACCTGCACAGCACACACACCATGATGTGACCCACTGACACCTGCACAGCACACACACCACGATGTGACCCACTGACACCTGCACAGCACACACACCATGATGTGACCCACTGACACCTGTACAACACACACCATGATGTGACCCACTGACACCTGCACAGCACACACACCATGATGTGACCCACTGACACCTGTACAACACACACCATGATGTGACCCACTGACACCTGTACAACACACACCATGATGTGACCCACTGACACCTGCACAGCACACACACCATGATGTGACCCACTGACACCTGCACAGCACACACACCATGATGTGACCCACTGACACCTGCACAGCACACACACACACCATGATGTGACCCACTGACACCTGCACAACACACACACCATGATGATGTGACCCACTGACACCTGCACAGCACACACACCATGATGTGACCCACTGACACCTGCACAGCACACACACACACCATGATGTGACCCACTGACACCTGCACAACACACACACCATGATGTGACCCACTGACACCTGCACAGCACACACACCATGATGTGACCCACTGACACCTGCACAACACACACACCATGATGTGACCCACTGACACCTGCACAACACACACACCATGATGTGACTGACACCTGCACAACACACACCATGATGTGACCCACTGACACCTGCACAGCACACACCATGATGTGACCGACCAACCCAACACCTGCACAACACACACCATGATGTGACTGACCAACCCGACACCTGCACAACACACACCATGATGTGACCGACCAACCCAACACCTGCACAGCACACACACCATGATGTGACCGACCAACCCAACACCTGCACAACACACACACCATGATGTGACTGACCAACCCGACACCTGCACAACACACACCATGATGTGACCGACCAACCCAACACCTGCACAGCACACACACCATGACGTGACCGACCAACCCAACACCTGCACAGCACACACACCATGATGTGACTGACCAACCTGACGCCTGCACAACACACACACGATTTGACCCACAGACACCTGCACAACACCTCACACATACACACACACACCATGATGTGACCGACCAACCTGACATCTGCACAACACCTTACACACACACACACACACAGCATGATGCAACCTACTGACACCTGCACAACAGAATACCAATACTCCACTCTGCATTATAGATCTGTACTTTCTGACATCAAAACAACAAGTATAGTCTTCATGTCCGACTAACACCTGCACAACACTGTCTGGACTAAATCAGAACAAGAGGCAAAGCCTTCATGGCTCACACCTGATTCCTGCTGAGTTTGCCACACTTGACACTAATTAACTCTCCATAGAAAAGAATATATACCTCTCCCCTCCCTTCCCCCTGATCCCCCAAAGGAGCAAAGACACTCCCCCCCCCCCCCCCCCCCCCCCATCCAGTTCTTTAGTACTTTCTACAGTGTAAGTCTTATTTGTGAAGATCATGTTATCATTATCATTTAAAAAGGGCATTAGTAGTATTACGGTTGATGGAATAGCTGTGGAGTGATAAACTGGCTAAAATATAATCTATGTATATCATTATGACTGCACTTAAAGACTGAATTCTTAGAAATCATCAAAGTGCAAAAATACACATATGTATGTATCACACACAGTGACACACATACATTAGGTACATTTGAATTTCTGTAACCACATTAATTTGACAAAACCTTCATGGCAGAGCTTTACAAGGATGGATATATACATCACACTGTAAAAGATTAAATTCTTAACAAAAACACACACATATGCATCACACACACTCGGTAACATACGTACCTTACACATAAAAACTTCTGAAATCACATTCTGACAAAACACGGATGGCAAAGCTTTACTCTAAACTACAGGAATGAATATAAATAATGCTGTTGTAAAAATAATTTTAAAAAAAGAAAAAAAGAAAGAAAAAAAGATGTATGCTGTACAAAGCGAGTGTATTGTGGTGTGTGACCTTTGCAGGGTGATTCCAGGCTGCCTCCAGTATATAAAAGAGTGTGGCAGGTGGAGCCAGAAATAGCAGTGGCTGTGGCAGCACAAGGGGTAGGGGTGGGGGGGTGGGGGGGGGAGTGGGGGGGTGGATCAGGTTGAAGGCATAGAAATGGGGGGTAGGAGGGAGGAGATGAGGGGGTGCCAGAGGGTGTAGGTGGTTCGGGAAGGAGCCGGGAGGTGTGTGTGGGAGGTGTGTGTGCGTGTGTGTGTGTGTGTGCAGGAGGTTTAGAAACCTAAGAGGGGTGGCAGTAGTTGTTGCTGAAGGTATGCATGCATGGGTGGTTGTTGGGGGCAGCTCCTGAGGTGGGAGAGAGAGATCAGGTGTTCCAGCAAAAGAGAAGGTTCTGTTGTGTGGGGGGAGAAGGACTGGCACAGGTGTGGCTGTACAGCAGTGGTCTGGCAGATCTCCGCATGTATCTACAACTGTTGTTGCTGTCTCTAGTATCTCTCTCTCAGACTCCACACACACACACACACACACACACACACGACAGACCCATGAACTCAAAGATTCACTTGGACACACACACCAACACATGCGCACACATAGTGACACACACACACACAGGTATATACATCATATATGCATGCACGCCCATACACAAGCACCATGTTCCTTTTTCACACACACCCTGTCTATCCCCCCCCCCCCAACCCACCCCACACACACATGTATTCACACATACTTTCACTCAGTGAATACACACTTCCATGCACATCCCCCCCAACACACACATGCACACAAACACACTTACACACACATACACACACACACAGAGGAATACTTTCATTCACTGGGACACACACACACACACAGTGTCATGCACACCTGTGCTCCCCACCCTCCCCTCACCCCTCCTCCCACCACAACACAACACACCCAAGAGGCGACACTGACCTGCGACCCCTCCTCGGTGCCCCCGATGATGCGGAAGCCGTAGCCAGACTCCTGGCGGTGGAGCTGCACAGTGAACTCCACGATGCCTCCCCCCTCCCCCTGGTCCACCGGCCCCCGACTGGCGCTGCGAGGGGATTGGGTGGCAGAAGTGGGTGCTGAGAAGGGGGGTGCGCCCTGCGGACTGCGCTTGGGCATCCGGGTCAGGTTGCCCGGCACGGGGTCCTGGCCCTCGAAGGACGTGCTCTGCCTGACAGGGGGGGGAACACCGCCTCGTGGGGAGCTCTGGTTCGGACCCAGCGTCCGTGCCAGCTCCCCGCCGTAGCTGCGGTTGTGGGAGGGGTTCTCGAAGGAGTCGAAACGGCGGCCCACAGGCGGGGAATTGAAGTCCGGCCACCCGCGGCCATGCTCAGCGCCCCGGCCGTAGCGGCCAAACTCCATGTTGGGGTTGGGGGTGTAGCGGCCGCTGGCCCTGAAGTCAGTGTTGTTGTAGGTGTGGGCTGGCATGGGAGTCTTGCTGCGCATGTCCTGCGCCGTGGGCGTCTTGGGCCGGTGAGGGCCCCCCTCCGGCCGGTAGTCTGGCCCCACCCCGCCCCTCGCCATCATCTCAGGGCCAGGCGTCCGACTGCGGAACTGGCCCGGCTTGGCCTCACGGCCGTACCCGTACCCATACCGGTCCTCCCCACCCCCACCCCCACCGCCCCCACCACCACCCCCACGGCTGAACCCGTACCCGTCCTGATAGTCTGGGCGGCCACGAGAGTCCAACCGCACGTCGTTGTGTCGAAAGGGGTCCATGCGAGGCCCCGTGGGGGGCCGGGCACGCTCGTACAGACTGTCCACGTGGTTGGTGTCCATGCGGCCGTGGCCGTAATCACTTTGATTCCTCAGCTCACCAGGCACTTCCTCGGGGAACTTGGGCAGGTGGTTCTCCAGGGGGGAGCGGCTGTTCTGGGAATCGCCATACAGTCCTCCCCGGCTGTCATAGGCCCCTCCACGCTGACCCCGCGGGTCCCCGTAGCCGTGGGAGGTGGGGGTCTTGGGGCGACTGTGGGAGGGTGTTTTGGGGCGAGAGGGGTCCGGGTTTGAAGAGGAGGAAGGGGTCTTGGGGCGGGGGTCTTTGCTGTAGGACCGAGCCGAGTCCACCTCGTCCCCATCTGAAACGGCAGACAAACACAGCGCTCGACACAGGTGCATTTTGTTTTTACTGTACACACACACCAAACACAATCCTTCCCCCACCGTGGCCAGATTCAATCACAAAGTCAATCATGGTGGTAACGTTCACCACACACAAAAAAGACGCAGCATTCACATTGTGCTAGGTCTGGAGCAACAAGGACAGGTGGCGCTGCACAGAATGCATCCTGTCTGCACCTGCAACAAGACTGGACACTAATCACCAGTGATGACCACTGACGAAGGCTGACGGTCAGTATGCGGTGTCCACACAGGTGTGTGAGGACAGCGGTCATTCCACAGGACAGTGGCTCCATCACAGACATCTCACACACACATGGCCACCACTGTCACTGCCAATGCTCCAAACTCCAACGTTCTCCTTCACTATTTTGTCCTCTCCAAACTCCAATGTTCTCCTTCAGTTTTTGTCCTCTCCAGATATCAATGTGCATTTTGGGCGATACACCACAGCGAAACAACTTTCCAGCTTTTTCTTTTTTGTCATTCTGTTTTTGCCCACTTCCTACCTATCTGTTTCTACCTTCTGCAATGTGACTGTCTAGGACAGGCTTTTGAGAGAATAACATTCTGTTGCCATTTACATCAACCTACTCCTAAACATTATAAAAAAAAATTCTGTATCTAAAATCAAGTTCCCTACAGTGGCTAGACCATTTTCTTACTACCTCTCTTTTACTGTATTCTATTTTCAATGTTTGAGAAACTGTACCAAATCACAAGCATATAGTTATCTCGGATATGACATAAGATTATGAAACAAACGTTTCAAAAGTCAGCATATTCAGCGGGAAGAGATCCATTTGCTTGATATATATGTTGTGGAAACTGGGCAGGTTGGTATCTATCCCTCCGTTCACTATGCAGCCGTTGTGTATGTGTGTCACGAGCTGCCTGCCATCCCCACCACCCCATCTTCCCAAAGCAGGGTCTTCCCAGCACCACCTCCCCAGCCCTAACCACCTTGGTGCCACAGCCTGCAGGCCTCTGTCAGGTGAACACAGGTTCACAGCCTGTGTCAGGGAAAGGTCTGAACGCCAGGAGTCGGGTGAAGAGAGTAGAGGAACACCCGGACTCCACTCCTCCCCCTGCACTCCTCCCCCTGACAGCAGACAGGTAAGCACTTTGCCCCTCATGTTATTGGAAAATCCCCCTGTAATTATCTCCCCTTTCTGGCGCCAGACCTGCTCCTCGCCTTTCACTTTCTGCCACTGACAGTGCTGACAGCCGTGCAGAGTGTGAAATGGAAAAATGAACACCAATGGAAACACCCCCCCCCCCCCCCACTCCACCCCCAACTTCCACCAGCTGTCTGCTGTCTAATTTGTTTTTTTCTTCTCAACTCCAACCTTCCTATGTTCTTTGGAAATTTGAAACAGGACAGGCTGAGATGACCTTACAGTTGTTTAATGATGTACACACACAAGACAGGGGATGATGCACTGTGAAATCCTGCACTACCCGAACCCATGCTGGGCAGCAAGTAAACTGATTACCTCCACAGCATTCCTCCGTCCCTCATCACAGTGTCCATGCACCGACAGCCCCTGCTAACTAGTTATGGTCTCAGCAGTCAGCTGGGCAGTAAGCTGATTAACACGATTGGACTTAACCCCTTGCATGTCAAAGATTAAAAAAGAAAAGAAAAAGTAATTCTTGTGTGCCATGGAAAAAAGTATCACTGGGGATTTCACCTACATGCAACCCCTAACCCCTCAAAAAAGAAAAAAGGGGGAAAAAAAAGGGACAACTGCCTTAAATATGAAGACTAACTGTGATCCACAATACTGCACGTCTCTACCATTCATAGTGCACTCCCCTAACAGCATTCTACAGAAATAAAAAATCCATCAATTTCCCCTTCAGCCATCCCCTGAACAGCTGGTCACACCGTATATTCTTCAGCCAGGAAAACCAACAAATCACACAACTGAAGACGCTGACAAAGAGACAGTGGAGGACTCTGCTGGACACAACTGCCTTGTCTTGAGGAACACTGCCCCCTAGAGGTGCTCCACTGTCTATCTGTATGCTGTTTTGTCGGTCAGAATGTGGAAAGACCTTAGGGTTGAATGAAACAGCTTGCTTCCTCCAGTCTTCTGTGTTGTAACTTGGTGTTCATTATGTTGTCAAAATCCCCCCCCACCCCTCCTCCCCCCCTCCCAGCACCCGCACCCGCACCCTCATGACCCCCTCACTCCCTTGTGAGTGTGAAGAATGATGATTCTCTGGCAGAAAGGGGAGAGAAACTGTATGTGCTAATGCAGCATTAAGACTGTGTGGCCGTACCATCATGCAGGCAACCAACCTATGACCGTGTCGCCCCCTGCCCCCCCCCCACACCCCTGTTGAGTCCTGCACGCTACAACTGACAGTCACCACCCATGGAAGCTTCCCCCCCACACACACCCCCTCCTCCCCAGCTGGCAGCCACACCAACCATGACCAAGCAGTGAGCTGTGCTCTGTGCGCCAGACCACGATGCAGCAAAAAACGAAAGGGGTACCACAACCACAGTGCTGATGGCACGGGTGAATGAACGCAGGACGGAGTCACAGCCAGAGAGCCAAAGAAAACAAGACTCTTGTAGCCGTAAAGCGCACTGTACATAAAGCACAGAGGGATATAAATAATGCACAGTTTGACCACAGTAGTGAAGAAGCATGTGTTACAACAGTGTGGAAGCCACAACCAGTGTGCTCTGTGTGTGTGTGTGTGTGTGTGTGTGTGTGTGTGTGTGTGTGTGTGTGTGTGTGTGTGTGTGTGTGTGTGTGTGTGTGTGTGTGTGTGTGTGTGTGTGTGTGTGTGTGTGTGTGTGTAGTAAGCATGGTGCCAACACGTCATGCAGGCCACAACCACGATGCTGCAGGGATGTGTGTGCCATGACCACGATGCTGCAGGGATGTGTGTGCCATGATAACAATGCCACAGGGATGTGTGTGCCATGATAACAATGCCACAGGAATAATTACATGCTAAAATCAGAATGCCATCAAAAGGGTAATGTCGTTGAAATGTAACAAGTATGCCATGACAAATATGTCAGAAGAACATATACTGCAATTTGGATGGATATCTCTCTCTATATATATATATCACAATCAGAATGCCAAGAGAACATGTATATCATGATGCCAAGGGGAACTGTATGATATGGGAATGTAACAGACACAACTGATTATCATAGGAATGTATATGCCACAACCAGAATGCCACTGGAACTATATGCCACAACCAGAATGCCATTGGAACTATATGCCACAACCAGAATGACAAAGGAACTCTTATGCCACAACCAGAATGCCATTGGAACTACATGCCATAACCAGAATGCCTCAGGAACTGTACTCTGCATTCAGAATGCTACAGGAACATGATGCCACAACCAGAATGACAAAGGAACTCTTATGCCACCACCAGAATGCCATTGGAACTATATGCCACAACCAGAATGCCATTGGAACTATATGCCACCACCAGAATGCCATTGGAACTATATGCCACAACCAGAATGCCATTGGAACTATATGCCACAACCAGAATGCCATTGGAACTATATGCCACCACCAGAATGCCATTGGAACTATATGCCACAACCAGAATGCCACAAAAATTGTATGCTACAACCTGAATGTCATGGGAACTGTATGCCACAACCAGAATGCCATTTTGTATGCCACTATCAGATTGTCACAGTAATTGCAAGCCACAACCAGAATGCTTTGAGAACCATATGCCACAACCAGAATGCCAATGAAACTGTATGCCACAACCAGAATGCCAATGAAACTGTATGCCACAACCAGAATGCCAATGAAACTGTATGCCACAACCAGAATGCCAATGAAACTGTATGCCGCACAACCAGAATGTCACAGGAATACTAACATGTTAATACGTACAGATCAGTCCCAGTCTTCCTGCATGAGTAACATCAGAATGTACCTCACCCAATAAGGAACCCAGCCAGTCATTTGAAATGCCTCTGGAATGTTACGGTGTTGAAAGCCCAAACTGATCTGATTATTTGTGGGGGATGAAGAAAAAGAGGAGGATGGGGGGGTACAGAGAGTGGGGGGGGGGAGGGGGTAAGGGGTAGGGGAAGAGAGCCAATGAAACCAGTGCCTGCTGCCACAACACAGCAGCAACATCAAAAGCTGAATCAGTGGTGAGCACCTGTTCACCTTGTTCCCCCCCCCCCCCCCCCAACCCTGCTCTGTACTGACTGTTTGTGTACACAGGTAAAGGAGGGAAAGGGGGGTATAGGGGACAGAGGGGAGTGTGGGGGGTCTGAAGGCAAACACCACCTGATACTGCTGTTGTCAGTGGTGGAGTGGCAGTGAGTACATCACCACCTTGAGCTGAACCCCCCCCTGACATCCCCCAACAACACACTCTGCATCTTCCTCGGGACCACTGTGGTTCATCCCTCACTCACACAAGCGGCCACTGACATGATACCCAAAGAGTCACCCCTCCCCTCCCCGCACCCCCCAAACCAATCCTTTCCCTCCAGTTCAGCCCCTATCTGACCAAGCACCAGCCCGGTCCTGGGCCTTGCTGCAAGCCAGCACTAGTCAGTCGAGGACATTGACCTGCAGACTGAACACACCTCCAGAGGAAGAAGAGGTGTCACAGACACACAGGACTGACAGCAGGCAGGCAGGCAGGGCAGCACAAGGTGCTAACAAGACCATCAGTACCATGACTCCCCCCCTCATACAGGGGGCTGCTGACCGACGTGACGCGACGCTTGGTGCTTTATGTCTGCTGCTTTGCCGAGGCGCCACAGGGCAGAGTGGGCTGAGCGTCAAGATTTCTGCTGATGCAGTGCTGACTGGTCATTAAAGGTTCGAGGCCCTGTTTCAGGACCATGGTGTGTCCTTGTGAAAGGCACTTCACTCTGGACTTTCCTCACTCCATTCACATGTGAATGGGCGACCTGACTTTGGTTGGGGAAGGTTAACTACTTCTGAGTTCACTCATATGTACACGAGTGGGCCTTTACGTGTATGACCGTTTTTACCCCGCCATGTAGGCAGCCATACTCCGTTTTCGGGGGTGTGCATGCTGGGTATGTTCTTGTTTCCATAACCCACCGAACACTGACATGGATTACAGGATCTTTAACGTGCGTATTTGATCTTCTGCTTGCATATACACACGAAGGGGGTTCAGGCACTAGCAGGTCTGCACATACATTGACCTGGAAGATCGTAAAAATCTCCACCCTTTACCCACCAGGCACCGTCACTGTGATTCGAACCCGGGACCCTCAGATTGACAGTCCAACGCTTTAACCACTTGGCTATTGCGCCCATCGGGGAAGGTTAACATGATGGAAGGGGATGGCAGTAGAGAATTAAACCCCCACGCATTCCTACGCTGATTCCTAGACAGGGTGGATATCAATTCCCTGCCCCGGTGGCTTCACAAGGCTATGGGACCTTTAATGTTCGCCCAGACTGCTGCCTGCAGTGTAGCCCCCATGACACGGACACTGCCCCCCCAGTGTCTGCTTCACAACACACCATCACTTAGCTCAGTACAATGCATGCATCTCAAAGCAAGTTTCAGTGGAAAACAAATGACCAGGTCTGTTGAGAACAGATCAAAGTGTTGCAGATTCAAACCGCAAACATTCTCTGTACTCTCTCCACCATCCCTTCACCCCCAAAGTACTACTGTAACTACTGGAAGACAACTGCATTCTCTCCTGCTCCCATTCCACAATATATCCCCCCCCCCCCCCCCAACCCAATCTCTCCATCCGGGATTCCCCATCTGTTGCAATAACTGTGCACACACACACAGACAAGTGTACATCCCTCTCTCCACTGCACTCATCTGCAGTCTCTGCATACCACAGTAGATGTCACATCACACTTGGTCAGTGATCCAGAACTGGCCTCCATCACTCCAGACACTGTACTGTACTGTATTGTATTGTTGTATTGTTTTGTACTGTATTGTATTGCATTGTATTGTTTTGTACTGTATTGTATTGCATTGTATTGTTTTGTACTGTATTGTATTGCATTGTACTGTAATGTATTGCATTGTACTGTACTGTATTGCATTGTACTGTGTTGCATTGTACTGTGTTGTATTGTATTGTACTGTATTGCATTGTATTGTTTTGTACTGTATTGTATTGCATTGTACTGTAATGTATTGCATTGTACTGTACTGTATTGCATTGTACTGTGTTGCATTGTACTGTGTTGTATTGTATTGTATTGTACTGTATTGCATTGTATTGCATTGTACTGTAATGTATTGCATTGTACTGTACTGTATTGCATTGTACTGTGTTGTATTGCATTGCATTGTATTGTACTGTATTGTATTGCTGTATTGTATTGTACTGTTTTGTATTGCTGTATTGTATTGTACTGTATTGTATTGTACTGTATTGTATTGCTGTATTGTATTGTACTGTATTGTATTGCTGTATTGTATTGTACTGTATTGTATTGCTGTATTGTATTGTACTGTATTGTATTGCTGTATTGTATTGTACTGTTTTGTATTGCTGTATTGTACTGTATTGTTGTATTGCATTGTATTGTTTTGTTCCCTCCTCTCTGCTATGCTCACCACTTCCCAACCTGTTGTTGTGATGACTATTACATCTGGCTACAACCCCTCTCCTCTCCCCTCCCCTCCTCTCCCTCCCGCCCTTTCACAACAGATACATCCAAGCAGGGGTGCAACCCCTCTTTCTCTCTGAACACAAAACCTGTGGGGATTTCCACAGACTCGCTCTTGACACACTCCAATGTTGTTAACCTTCAACAGAAACCAGGTCTGATGTGCTGAGGTGGGGGGGGCTACATGCCAGGGGTACCTATGTTCATGTTTAGATGCATTCACAAAACTGCCCCTTCCTATCTCTGCGGCTGCCTTCACCCTCTACACTCCATCTCACTCACTACGATCATCCGCTTTGGATCCACTCTGTTTATGCATACCCAGATTCAAACACATGACTGTTGGCCACCGTTCTTTCTGTTTCTGGACCTTGCGATTGGAATGAACTTCCTCTTTCACTTCGTCAAGTCTCCACACTCAGCTCTTTCAAGTCTGGCCTTAAAACCCACCTCTTCCCAAAATAGCCTCCCTTGCCTACCCTTCCTTGTCTTTAGTTTCTACAGTTTCAGAGTTGTGCATGCGTGTGAATGACTGGTGCAAAAGCGCTTGGATTTGTCTCTGCACAAGATCCAGCGCTATATAAATACCATTATTATTATTATTTCTAATGAAATCCTCTGTGGATTACGGGATACATAACTGGCTGTTTCTGCCTTCCTCTATCTCCTCCTGAACAGATGGGAAAGACAGAAGAAAACGCCCCCGACAATTGACTGACAACACTGCACAATGGACTGGGAAAAGGATTTGCAGAGACCCAGGCTTTGACACACAACCGACAGACCTGGAGGAATCGGGTGAACAGTTGTGTGCAGCGCCCCAGTGACTCTTCACAGAGCTGACGGAGGAGAAGAAGAAGAAGAGGAAAATAGGCATGGAAAGGAAATCCGTCTGTGAAAGATCTGCCAGAATTGGAACTAATGCCCTGTGACATGAATGCCTGATGATTACATTAAAAAAAAAAAAAAAAAAAGAAGAAAAAAAAATCCACGGTCTCTGGAGTTGATTTTTTTTTTTTTCTAGCTCTCCCCTGTTATCAAAAATCAACAGTCTAAGGTCTAAAATTTCAAAACCCCATCTGTTTTATCATATCTATGTCTGTTGAAGACTCTACCTTTCTGTGACATCACAGTTCTGACACGGCCCTGTGCGGTCTGCTGGGTGAGCAGCAACAAAATGATTCCATCAATACCGGTACTCTAGCTGTTCAATACTCATCTGCTGTCTTGTTGCTGCTGCCATTCAAAAAAAACAAAAAACAAACCAAAAAACAACAACAAACAACCCCCCCCCCCCCCTCCAAAAAAACCAAACCCATTAATTCCTAGCTTCCTACTGATGTAATCATTCTATATCTAATGTTCAAATTCATTTTAAGGTTACCTGGTTACTGACTTTCCATCAAAAGTCTGAAACTGTTGTCTCATTTTTCAAATTCATTTCAGGGTTTTGGCTACTGATTTTATCTCTGAAGCTTAAAACCTTCATTTATTTTTCAATTCATCTCATGGGTGAATGTGCTGGTTACTGAATGTCCCTCAGAAGTTTGAATACCTTTGTCTCATTTTTCAATTCATTTCCTGGGTGTTGGTTACGGAGTTTTCCTCTAAGTTTGAAACCTTTCTTCATTTTTTTTTCAATTCATTTCCCGGGTACTGGTCACCGACTCTTTTAAGATTTGACACTTTTTCTGGTGTCAAATCACACAGCTTTAGCAGAAAAACTTGGAACCTCGGCTGAAACTGTTGAGACCACTCTGACCAACTCCTGTCACAAGAACACTCCACCTTGACATCACATCACACAGGGATGCGTCTACACACTTTGACACCTCCTGGAAACACACAACCACGTCACAGTTATGTAGCTTTGCCTGTGTATTCCCATGCGGAGTGCTCTTCAGTCGCCAGGACACAACAAGGGGGGGGGGACATCACTGATCCCACACATTATACACAACACCACCGCTACCTCACTTCAGCTGCTCTTCAGAACTTCCCTGTTCCCGTGTCCACAGGTGTCGTGGCACAGTACACACACACACACACACACACAGCCAGCGGAAAGAAGCAGGGCCACTACAGCACTGTGGCCACCCCGTCATCCCCATGACTCCAGGCACCACGCACCACCACCACCACAGGGACTGGGGGGGCGGGGGGCGGGGGCCGGCACAACGCTCACTGAGCACCATGCTCAAACCTGCATCCACCTCTCTCTCTCTCTCCCTCCCTCTTTCTCTCCTGCCTTCTTACCTGCACTCCCCGCTGTACTGGGCCAGCTAATCTGCTCTTCCATCTCCCTCCCTCTTTGTCTCTTTTCCCCTCCTTTCCTCCATTTTTTTCTCTCTCTCTCTAGCTGGGGGCAGCAGACAAGGAGGAGAAAAGGTGTGTGTGTGTGTGTGTGTGTGTGTGTGTGACGTTGGTTGGGTGTGTGGGTGGGTGGAGGGGTCTGTGGGGTGCAGGGTAGGGTGTTGGTGCAAGGGGTGGGTGGGTGGGTGTCTGCGATGGGGGTGTCTGGCTCCAAAACAATGCCTCCTGCCTCTTGCTGCCTACCTTTCAACACAACCCTGCATCACTTTTTCATCACACACACACCTCCACCCACCCCCACCTCTCCTCCACTCACTGGGCCCAACAAACTGATCTGTGCAACACTCTCCCCCCCCCCCCTCCACCCCCCCCCACCCCAGCCCCCACACACCACTTCTGAATCTTTCTCCTCACTTTTCCTCCCATCTTCTTTTCAGCTCTTCCCTCCATCCTTCTCTAACCTTTCTCTCTCATCATTCCATACATGGTTTTACCTGGAATTATGTACTCCCCCCTGCCCCCTCCCCTGCCCCCCACCCACAACCTCTCTCTCTGTCTGCCTTAATTACTTTCATTCTTTCCAGACAACCTCCACACAAACAGCTACAGAACAGTACATTTTCTTCTCTCAACTCGTCCCTTCAAAACCCTCATCCTTATTCACACACTTTCTTCCCATCTGCCTCTTTGCACACACACCAACCCCCCCCCCTGTCCTTAATTACCGGTACAAACATTCTTCCCCCCTTTCACCACAGTCAGGTTTCTCTCTGTTCCCATGGTTTCCTCAGTCAGCCATCATTCTCCCACCACCTCTCCACATTAACAGTGTCTGTCAGAGTCAATGGCCGAAAGTCTGACAACAAGACCGTCAATGGCCAGTTTCTGTTCAGTGCATCAATACAGCAGTCAATGGCCAGTTTCTGTAAAGCCCAACAATACAATAGTCAATGGCCAAAAGTCCAACAATACAGCAGTCAATGGCCAGTTTCTGTAAAGCCCAACAATACAGTAGTCAATGGCCAAAAGTCCAACAATACAGCAGTCAATGGCCAGTTTCTGTAAAGCCCAACAATACAGCAGTCAATGGCCAGTTTCTGTAAAGCCCAACAATACAGCAGTCAATGGCCAGTTTCTGTAAAGCCCAACAATACAGTAGTCAATGGCCAGTTTCTGTAAAGCCCAACAATACAGCAGTCAATGGCCAGTTTCTGTAAAGCCCAACAATACAGCAGTCAATGGCCAGTTTCTGTAAAGTCCAACAATACAGCAGTCAATGGCCAGTTTCTGTAAAGCCCAACAATACAGCAGTCAATGGCCAGTTTCTGTAAAGTCCAACAATACAGTAGTCAATGGCCAGTTTCTGTAAAGCCCAACAATACAGCAGTCAATGGCCAGTTTCTGTAAAGCCCAACAATACAGCAGTCAATGGCCAGTTTCTGTAAAGCCCAACAATACAATAGTCAATGGCCAAAAGTCCAACAATACAGCAGTCAATGGCCAGTTTCTGTAAAGCCCAACAATACAATAGTCTATGGCCAAAAGTCCAACAATACAGCAGTCAATGGCCAGTTTCTGTAAAGCCCAACAATACAATAGTCTATGGCCAAAAGTCCAACAATACAGCAGTCAATGGCCAGTTTCTGTAAAGTCCAACAATACAGTAGTCAATGGCCAGTTTCTGTAAAGCCCAACAATACAGCAGTCAATGGCCAGTTTCTGTAAAGCCCAACAATACAGCAGTCAATGGCCAGTTTCTGTAAAGCCCAACAATACAGTAGTCAATGGCCAGTTTCTGTAAAGCCCAACAATACAGCAGTCAATGGCCAGTTTCTGTAAAGCCCAACAATACAGCAGTCAATGGCCAAAAGCCCAACAATACAGTAGTCAATGGCCAGTTTCTGTAAAGCCCAATAATACGGTAGTCAATGGCCAGTTTCTGTAAAGCCCAACAATACAGTAGTCAATGGCCAGTTTCTGTAAAGCCCAACAATACAGCAGTCAATGGCCAGTTTCTGTAAAGCCCAACAATACAGCAGTCAATGGCCAGTTTCTGTAAAGCCCAACAACACTAAAGTCAGTGCCTGAAAGTCCAACAATACAACACTCAATAACCAAAGGTCAAACAAAAGAAAAAAAAGTAAATGGCCAGTTTTTGTAATGTCCAACAGCCAATAGCTGAAAGTCCAACAATACAACACTCAATAACCAAAAGGTCTAACAATAAAAAAAAAAGTCAATGTAAAGTCCAACTGCCAACAGCTGAAAGTCCAACAATACAACACTCAATAGCTGAATATAAAAAGCCAGTGGCCAGCTGCTATTAGTAATAAGTCCAACAATACCAGGGTCAATGGCTGAAAGTCCAACAATACAACCACCAATTGTCGAAGTCCAACAATCGTACAGTCAACGACCAGTTTCTGTCAAGTCCAACAATACAACAGTCAATGGCTGAAAGACCAAATATACAACAGTCAATGGCCAGGTACGCCCACCTCCAATGCCTTGGTCTTGAGACCAAGCTAAAGGTCTACAGAGCAGTAGTTCTCCCCACACTACTGTACGCCTGTGAAACTGACAGTCTACCAACGACACGCCAAGAAGCTGAACCACGGGCAAACAAGCTCCCTGACAATGATATGCCTGTCTTTGTCTGCCCGAACTGTCAGCAAACATTTCGTGCGCAGATTGGACTATTCAGCCATCTGCGCATTCACAGATAGATTCATGAGCATCCCACCCCACCACCACCCTCCCCCAGCTGGATGACAACGATGGTCATCATCGATCTCGATGGACACAAACCACTACCCCCATCTCTCCCTTTAGACTGTCCAACATGGTCTGCTTTCATCACAAAGTGGACATCGGTCCACAGAGAACTCAACTCAACCATGAAAGTTTGATGCATCATAACCTGTCAGTTAGACGTCACGTTTCTGATCCAGAGATCAGCGTTCTAGGCCCCATTTTGGCATGGTGTTGTGTCCTTTGGGAGAGGCACTTCACTCGGATTTTTCTCACTCCACCCATCTTCTGAAAGGGTACCCGACTTCAAGTTGCGGATGTTTAAAACGGCGGAAGCCATGGCCATAGGAGGCTAACACGTGAGAAGTAAATGTGAAACAAACACCACCACCACCTTTCAGTTTCACTCATAGCTCAGTCACCAACCTCCTTGCCCATTCCTGAGCTGGTGCTAGGTTCACTTGGTGTTGAGGATTTTTCTTATTCTTTTCTGGACTATCATTGAGTTAGGAAAGCTCTTAACCCCGTGCCAACATACCACTGCCAAGACCGCTCATCCTACACAGGTCAGATGGTCCCCCCATTGACACTGACAGTGCTTTTAGCACAAAAAAAACACAACAAAAAAAACCTATCACCACCGTTACAGTTTTGTTTTCACTCCACACCATGTCAACTTTGATCTATTGCTCAACTACGACAATTTTCATCAGCATACTGATGTTAGTCCTTAAGTGCAAGAAGAAGACGAACACTTGCAGTTCTGTTTTCGCTCCACACCATGTCAACTTTGATCTATTGCTCAACACTGTTCCCCCTCCTCCTCCTCCTGCCCCCCAGCTCCTTTCTGTTTCTAACTTTCTTAAACATTTCTTTCTGGCTTTTGTTCACCAGGGCTGGCTGGGACAATAATAACTTTATAAAAAGAAAGCCATCTTGTTATTGTGCTTGAAAAAAGAAAGCTTTCTTCTTGTTGCTGTGCTTGGAAAAAGAAAACTTTCTTCTTGTTGTTGTGCTTGGAATAAGAAAGCATTCCTGTTGTTACTGTGCTTGAAAAGAAAGAAAAAGAAAAAGAAAGCATTCTCGTTGTTGTTGTGCTTGGAATAAGAAAGCTTTCTTCTTGTTGTTGTGCTTGGAAAAAGAAAACTTTCTTCTTGTTGTTGTGCTTGGAAAATGAAAACTTTCTTCTTCTTGCTGTGCTTGGAAAATGATAACATTCCTGTTGTTACTGTGCTTGAAAAGAAAGAAAGAAAGAAAAAAAAAAAAAGAAAGCATTCTCCTCGTTGTTGTGCTTGAAAAATAAAAGCATTCCTGGTGTTCCTGTGCTTATCTCAATACCCTGGTGAACACCAACATACAATTTCCTTTCATTTTCATTTCCCCCAAACCCCTACCCAAAGAAAAAAACAACAACAAAACCCAAGACAGAAGGTGTCAAGTGGGACTGAACACCATCTACATCTATCTCCCCCCCCCCCCCACCCACCCCCACCCCACCACCTGTTGCCACCTGTCTCTCCCCCCTCCTCCTTCACCCACTCCCCACTGCATTACAGCCTCATTAATTCCCCCTCAAAACTCATTCTCTCTTCCACTCAAAAGAGACTCCTCCAGTGCCAACGTTCTCTCTTTTCCCTCCGCCATCTCTCTGTGGGGCTTGATTTCCTGTTTCCTTTTTGGTTTTTTTTTTTTTCTCTCTCTCTCATGCCACTCCTGCTTGTGTTTTTCCCTTTTCCCTTTGTGTCTCAAACCCGCATCGCTTTCTTGTTTACAAACCACTTAGCCTGGGTTATTTTGTTTTCATTCAATCTTTTTTGTTTTGTTTTACAGGGGTGGGATGTAGAGTTTCCCACTTCCAACTTGTTTATTATACAAGGAAAGAAGAGTTGAAAAAAAAGAAGAAAAAAAAAAAAAAAAAAAAATCAGGTGGATGAAAGCCAAAGAAAGGATTTTTTTCTTCTTCCAATTTGTAAGAAAAGACAAACAATTTCTTACCTTGTGAAGTTATAGAAAACGAGAGAAACATCTATTTTTCAAAGATGAGAAGAATGAGAACAATGTCTCAGTTCATAATAGCAACAACAACAAAATAAAGATATAACAATTCACCATTTTGTAAGATTAAAAAAAAAGAAAAAAAAAAAAGGACACTTTATTTAACAAGAAATCAGTGAACAGGGGTTAAAAAAACAACAACACAGTTCTGTCCTCTACAAGATTTCAGAGAATAAAATGAAAAAACAAAAACAATTCTTCATCACATGTCAAAACATAAAGAAAGAATAAACGCCATCAACAATAAAATGACAACTAACTGCTCAAAGTCAGCAGGATGCAGAGAAAGAGAGAGAGAGAGAAAAAAAACAAAAAAAACAAGGAGAGAACAGTTCCCAGTCTTTGACGGAACAAGCTGCTGAATCACCGACTACCCTTCCGCCAGTCATTTCTGGTTTATTTTTGCATTTATAGGCTACTACTCCCACATTCACACCGTGCATGCAGTGTGAATAGGCTTCTGCATGTATGACCAGTTTTACCTGCTGCAATGGCAGCGATACTCCCTTTTGTGGGGTGGGGTGGGGTAAGGAGTGCTTGGTGAGTATGAGTGTATTCTGGCATATGTGAGTGTGTGTGTGTGTGTGTGTGTGTGGGGCGAGGGGGGTGAGGGAGGGACCCAGGAATGAAATGTTAAGTGCTTTGAGCAGTATTTCTGGAAAAAAAAAATGCGCTACATAAATTTCCATTATTATCATTGTCACGTTCATGTTTCCATCACCCACACAACACTGACACGGATCATGGGATCTGTAACGTTAAGTATTTGATTTTGTGCACATGTATACACGCAAAGGGAATTCAAGCTCCAGGTCTGCATATACGCTGACATGGAAGATAATAAAAAAAAAACAACCAACATCCACCCTTAATTAAACACACCAAGTGGCGATACTGGGATCGAACCCACGACCCTGAGATTAGAGGTCTAACATTTGAACCATTCAGCTACCCTCAGCACCAATCACTGCCAAAAGACTCGGGCATCTTGGCTGGAAAGCTTGAATAAAAACTGTTCAAACTGTTCAATCAATATCAGCACAGATCAAGACATACCGTTTATTGTGATCACAGTTTCCAAAAGCCCAGCCAATCGCCTAGGGCCTTGTAAGGGGCATCATACTGTTAAGCCTTGAAAACAACAACAGAAAAATCCTCAAAAATCGGCAGTTCAGTACTGAACAGTGTTTCAAAAAGATCATAAAGCAGGAAGGAAGGAAGGACGAAGAAGCGTGTGCATGTGATCTTGTTTGTCCTGGCTACGTCTTCCCCCCACAGCTAATGAACAGACGGCAAAGTGATTACACTGCTGTCCAGGTGGTCCCCTCTGGTCCCTGCCACATGCCCCTTGATAGTCTGTGTGTGTGTGTGTGTGTGTGTGTGTGTGTGTGCGTCCTTTGTGCATGTGTGTGTGCACGCATATGCGTATGTGAGTGTGTGTGTGCGCACGCACAAGCATAATGTGAGTGTGCATGTGTGTGTAAGCGTGTGTTTGTATATATGCACGTGTGTGTGTGTGTGTGTGTGTGTGTGTGTGTGTGTGTGTGTGTGTGTGTGTGTGTGTGTTGTGTGCGGTGTGTGTGTGCATGCGTGCATGCATGTGTGTGTGTATGTGTGTGCATGTGCGTGTGTGTGCGCCTGCAAGTGTGGTGTGCTTGCACACATACCCGCGTCTGTGCATAATGTTCAACAGTTGAACAGCCCCATTAAGCCTTCACTGTTGAAAGCAGCACACAACACTGCATGTGGGTATGATCATCAACAACAGCGCATGGCAGCCCAGAAAAACACACACACACACACACACACACACACACCGCAGGTCTGCTGAACGACTCAAGTCTCATCACATACCACGGCTCTACAGGTAACTGAAAGGAAGGCCCAGACAAAAACTGGCACAGACAAGCACATACATATTATATTAAAAAAAAAGACAAAAAAAAAAAGACAAAGAATAAAAGAAAAAAAAAGGTAATGATATGTACAGTATGAAAAGTGTGTCGAGTGATGTGAGCAGTATGAAAAGACAGGTGGAGATATACAGTGACATGAAGTAAAAAAACCAACCAAAATGAACAGGTCAGGAAAGAAGAAAGTGAAAAACTGGCTAACATTAAAAAAAAAAAAAAAAAAATACAGATGACAGAAAATAAAACTCTGTGTGTGTGTGTGTGTGTGTGTGTGTGTGTGTGTGCATGTGTGTGTGGAGAGAACTCGAACTCGAACAGTTTAATCAGTATAGGCCATGGCCACTTCTGAAGGGGGTACAGTATTTGTGAATTCACACACACTTTCAGAGTAACTCATTGAAACAGTAATATACTGACAGAAGACATTACAAAAGCAGTTATTTAAATCAGCTAAGCATAATGGTGCGTCTTTTAAAAGCTTTGTATAAATACATACACACATTCCTTACTATTGGTTCTCTTCGAGATGCCATAAGCAACGCAGCCCGGAACAGGGAAGGATCCTGATAATACTTTTGTGGAATATACTTTATATGTAAATCACGATAAACCTAACAACAGAGCAGAAAATGGTGTGTGGAGAGAGAGAGAGAGAGAGAGAGAGACAGACAGAGAGAGACACAGAGACAGACAGAAAGAGAGACAGACAGAGAGACAGACAGTCAGCGAGAGGGGAATGTCAAAGTGATTGTTCTGGCAGCTGGCCTACCTATGTAGGAAGGAAAACACAAACAGAGCCAAGCACCCCCCCCCCCCCCCCCAAATCATTGGTAGAGAATAACAAAAACAGGCGTCAATGACAAGTTTAGAAAAACAGAGACAGGGGAAAGCAAGACTAAAGAGAGGGGATGAGAGAGGGTGGAGGTGGGGGAACGGCGTGCAACAAGATGTGCGTGGGGAAGGGAGGGGGGGGGGGGGGGCAGCACACAGACACACAAACTCACACAGACACAGACACACATGCACACACACTCGTAACCACTCTGACTGGCTGTACTTGTCTGATGACAATGACAGTTACAAACTGTGGCAGTATCAGTGACAGTAGCTCAAAGGAGGCTTCACCGCGTTCGGTCAAATCCATATACGCTACACCACAACTGCCAAGCAGATGCCTGACCAGCAGCGTAACCCAACGCGCTTTGTCAGGCCTTGAGAAAAAAATAAAATAAAGTAAATAAAATAAAATAAATAAATAAATAAAATAAAATAACAAAACTTAAAAAAGAAAGAAAAAGAAGAATTTTTTTTTTTAATGAATAAAAAAAATAATTGAAAAAAAAAAGTAACAAAAATTTATTTAAAAAAACACAAGAAAAAACAAACAAATACATGAAAATACTACTACTAATAATAATACTTATAAGGCGCAAAATAGTGTGGCAGAATCGGTTAAGCGTTGGACGCCTGATCCAGTGTTCACCAGTGATCAGGGTTTGAGCCCCCCCAGCCCCCTGTTTCGGCACTGGTTCGTGTTCATGGGAGAGACACTTTAATTTTCCTCACTTCAGGTTTGGGCTGGTACCTGACTTGGGTCAGGGAAGGTTAAAAGGAGGGAAAGGAGAGAGTTAAGCCCTGCCTTCCTATGCCAAGCCCTCAACACAGTTCAGTCAGGAACCTCGGCGTTGTCCTTGACAACACACTGTCCATGCCAAAATTTATCAGTCAGACATGTCAATCCTGCTACTGTCAACCGCGGAGCGTCAGTTCCATCCGGAAATATCTGTCCATTGACGCAACATCTAGACTTGTCGTTTCTCTCATTCTCTCTCGCCTTGACTACTTAACTCTCTATTGTCTGGTTTGCCTGCTTCATCCATTCAGTCCCTTCAGTGCATACAAAACTCTGCTGCCCGACTCGTCCTCAGAAAAGATCTGAGCATGTCACTCCTCTTTTGCAACATCTCCACTGGCTCCCTGTCTCACACCGAATAAAGTACAAGATCAGCACTCTATGTTATAAATGTATTCACAAATCAGCCCCTTCCTATCTCTGTGGCTGCCTTCACCTCTACACTCCATCTCGCTCACTACGATCAGCTTCGGATCCGCTCTGTTCATGCATACCCAGATTCAAGCTCTCAACTGTTGGCCGCCGTTCTTTCTCTGTCTCTGGACCTTGCAACTGGAATGAACTTCCTCTTTCGCCTCGTCAAGAGTCCACACTCAGCTCTTTCAAGTCTGGCCTTAAAACCCACCTCTTCCCAAAATAGCCTCCCTTCCCTGCCTCTTCCTTGTCTTCAGTTTCTCCAGTTTTAGAGTTATGCATGCGTGTGAATGACTGGTGCGAAAGCGCTTTGATTTGTTTATGCACAAGACTTAGCGCTATATAAATACCATTATTATTATTATTATTATTATTATTAACTTTATAAGGGTTAAGTAAGGGACTTTTTATTCCTTTTAGTGATGCCAGGTTAACGTCATCTCGGGCTGGAGGATATGTCCCATGTTGTCTTTTCCTGGGTCTGAGCACGTCTACCCGTTCCCCATGTGTTCCGCACACCTCTCAGCTCGCACTCATACAACTGTCTCTTCTCCCTCCCTCTCTCTCTTCTTGTGTATCGAATATCACCTGTGCATGTGCATTTGTATTTCTCATGAACTTAACCTTTTCTGTTCACCCAGTGGGCAAGATGTCAAACTACTCATGTTTATTCCACTACCCTTTTGAAATGCAGTTTATTTTGTTTCATGTTGTTTCACTCCCGACCCGCTACTGGCAACACTCACAATCGTCATGCATCGAGCGCAGTCACACAGCCTTTGACACACATCATGGCAGCTCTTTGCTCCAACACACCCCTTCAAGTCAACCACAAACACCCTTCTACCTTCACTGCCTCTGAGACTGCCAGATTCACAGTCAAATGCTGTCACCACAAAAACAAAGGAAAAGATATGGTGATGATCTAAACAGGTGACATCGCACACGCACACACACACACACACACACACACACACAGATGTGATGGTCTAAAATGGCAACATGAATGATTGTGATCCAGAGATGGACAAGACAGCACAGAAACCAGGAAAAGCCGATTCCAGGTTTAAAAAAGAAAAAGAAAAAAAAAAAGGTTGCGGTGCAGCAAGTGCAGTGCTGCAGCAAACATCCTCTGGCTGATGTCTGTGCTGACTTCCAGCATCACCCCCCCCATCCCCCACACCAACCTCCCTGCTGGCAGACCATGGGGGATGGGGGTGGTGAAGTGGGGATACAACTTGATGATAGGACACTCAGCAATCCATCCACAACCTCATCACTCTCAAAGCACCCCCCCCCCACCCCGCCCCACCCCCCCACACACACACGCACCCACCCTCTCTCTCTCTCTCCATCACATACATGTCAAAAAAAAGGTTAAATGCCTCTTAGCCTTTTCTGGAATCTCCCTTCCTCACCTATCACATACATGTCAAAAAAAGGTTATGGTATTCCCCCCCCCCCTCTCCTTCACACACACACACACACATCAAAAAGGGTTAAATGCCCCTTAGCCTTCCATGACACCTGGTACCATTGCATCACAGCCACCTCGTACCCTGTGGTCATGGTAGCAATAAGGTCAAGGCCCAACCATCCACCGTTTGTGATGGATTCTGTTCATTGCACCCCACAGGCAGACCCTGTTCCTTGTCGTAAGCCAGACTGAAACTGGTTTTAAAAAATTGTTTCAAAGGTTGTTATCCAGGAAAAGACAGACAGACACGCCCACACTGTGTCAACCTCTGTGACGTCCTGCGTTTCCAGTGGACGGACACAGAGAGAGAAGAGACATGCCCACATCATTTCATCTCTGCGACATCCTGTGTTTCCAAGTGACAGACAGACACACAGACAGGCAAGCCCACACCATGTCATCTCTGTGATATCCTGCATTTCCAGTGGACAGACACAGAGAGAGAAGAGACATGCCCACATCATTTCATCTCTGCGACATCCTGTGTTTCCAAGTGACAGACAGACAGACAGACAGACAGGCAATCCCACACCGTGTCATCTCTGTCATATCCTGCATTTCCAGTGGACAGAGAGAGAGAGAGACAGCGACATGCCCACATCATTTCATCTCTGCGACATCCTGTGTTTCCAAGTGACAGACAGACAGACACACAGACAGACAGACAGGAGGAATACAGACGGAGAGGGGGAAAGCCAAACACAGAGAGAAGAAGAAGAAACAGCGGCAGCAACACATGAAGCACACAGGAGCCTTACCTGCAGCAGCAGGGGCGGGGGCAGGGGTTGTGGATGTTGCAGTGGGGGCCGGGGGCAGGCTGTCCTTGTCCCCCAGCCCCAGCTCCTCCAGGGCCAGTTCAGGGGGGGGCGGGGGCAGGGGGGGCTCGTCCTGACCACCCGACAAACTATCGTCCAGCTTGCGAAGGGCTGCAGGGACCGCACAGTGCAAAGCGCTCACGTCAACAACAAGGCAAAACCACAACATGGCAGCAACAACACTCCCCCTGTCGGAGGTATGGAAGGAGAACAAGACGTCCACAAAAAGACAGTAGCCAGCTGTACGGCCATGACCACCAGAAGACTTCGTGACGGTTAGAAAACAAGGGATTAGGGCAGAGATTGGGTGGTTGGGGGGGTGGATCCGGTCAGTAACTGGGACAAGGTCATCAGAGACACACCAGAAAAAGAAAAAAAAAAAGGGGGAGGGGCACAGGAAACTGGTGTTTTAGGGGGGATGGGAGAGGGGGGGGGGAACAATCTGTAGTGTTAACAAAACTTATACAATTGTTGGTTAGGAAAGAGTGGGAAAAAAAACAACAAAAAAACCAAACGGTGAGCACTCATTAGTTGCTGGTACTGAGCGGAAAAAAACATGCCATGCATACAAAGATTTCTGCTCTCTCCATCCAGAATTGAGAAGTCTCCATTTACTGGCAAAGCAGAACTGGGCCACACCACTGCCAGCTAGCTAGTTCTCCTTGGCTGCTGCTCTTCCCCAGCAGCGTCATCAGCCGGCCATGCAAGCAGCGACACTCTGGCAAAGGCGCTTCTCTCGGCGCCCGCACTGACTCATGCGCAACAGGCACTGCGTCCACCATCAAGCATCTCCCGTCATCCACACCCAGGCATCTCCATCATCATCATCCACAACTAGGCATTTCCATCACTATCAACCAGGCATCTCAGTATCTCTGCTATCATCTACAACTATAGGCATCTCCATCATTCATCCACAACTAGGCATCTCCCCAAACCAGAACTGGGCATCTCCATGATCATCAACAATGTCAACTAGGCATCTCCATCATCCAGACATCATCATCATCATCATCCACAAGCCGTGCAGT
>NC_134883.1:48714400-48721900 GCF_041734735.1 Babylonia areolata
GACTGACCTTGCAAGGAGTTGTCTGCGTTGCGCAGGTTGGAGTCAGACCCCGTGAAGAAATACGCCCCAGGGGCGCTCATCTGGGGGCGCTCATCAAAACTCTGGGACTGAAAACATCAACAGATGTATAGATATACATGTATGTACATAAAAAAAATCTATATGTGTGTGTGTGTGTGTGCGCATATCTCTCTCTATATATATTTATATATAAACCAACTTTTTAAAATGTGGGATGGCATCATGAACAATTCCACAATGTTCCTTTGTGGCACAAAACAGAACTAATATCTAAGCAGTGAAAACAAATCTACAATAGCTCTCTGTAGGATAACAATGTATAAATGTAGAAAGCTCCTCTGTGCATGTTCCACAGTGCTATCTATTCACACCACAACAGACTGGGGGGGTGGGGGGAGGGGAGGGGCAGGCCAGGGGGGTGAAGAGCAGGACATGGAAAAAAAAAAACCAGACACAAAGACTCAACTGTCCTATCCCCTTTCTTCATTCACTCCTTCACAGACCCCGTGCCACCACCGCTGAGTGCTTACTTAGAGCACTGGGGCCTTCAATCCCTGGGCCCTAAGTTCAACTCCTGGCTGCACCTTGCAGGGTTAAGGGTGGAGATTTTTTTTTTTTCCAATCCCCCAGGTCAACAACATACTCCTGCGTGCAGACCTGCCAGTGCCAGTGCCTGAACCCCCTTTGTGCAAGTTAAAGGGGAATAAGGGGGAGCATGTGTGGGTATCACTCTGTGCTTTTCTTTTAATTTTTTAATTTTTTTTTTTTTTTACATGTTTGCAAAGAACAATTTCATCATGAGGACATAAAAAAAAGAAGTGTAAAGTGTGACAACAGTGTTATTCTTGCCCTGATGGATCCATCCAAAACTCAGCACTTACCGTTTTCATCTTTCTCTTGGAGTGAAGAGGAAGGCCTGTAACACAACAATCACGGTGTGCATGACATGACAATGACACTCTGAGAATCACATGTGTGAGGTATCTAGACATCTGGATAACATGACATACAACTCTGTTGTCACTGAACTCGCAGAAATTTGCCTTTCGGCACTTAGCATTTAACATACACAGTGCAGCCACTTTTAAAACATGACCAACCATTCAATTATGCATCTCAGTAATTATTAACCCCCCTCTCTGCACGACAATGTGAGTGTGAGAAGTGATGGGACATAAATATATCATTTAACTTATCATAATTAATCATGAGTTTACTGACCCCCCTCTCTGCACGGCAATGTGAGTGTGAGAAGTGATGGGACATAAATATATCATTTAACTTATTATTCATCATCAGTGTACTGACCCCCTCTCTCTGCACAACGATGCCGAAGGGACATGAATAAATCATTTATTGTATCATAATCAATCATCAGCATCATTCGTGTCATCATAATTAATCATGGGTTTACCTACCCCCTCTCTGCACGATGATGTTGGTGCCAGAGCCAATGGGGCATGAATATATATTGGCATGAATACGTCATTTATTTTATCACTGTACAGGACACTGACCCCATCTCTGCATGATGATGTTGGCGTCAGAGCCGATGGGGTATAAATACATCATTTATTTTATCATAATCATCACTGTACAGGACACTGACCCCATCTCTGCATGATGATGTTGGCGTCAGAGCCGATGGGGTATAAATACATCATTTATTTTATCATAATCATCACTGTACAGGACACTGACCCCATCTCTGCATGATGATGTTGGCGTCAGAGCCGATGGGGTATAAATACATCATTTATTTTATCATAATCATCACTGTACAGGACACTGACCCCCTCTCTGCATGATGATGTTGGCGTCAGAGCCAATGGGGTATAAATACATCATTTATTTTATCATAATCATCACTGTACAGGACACTGACCCCTTCTCTGCATGATGATGCTGGCGTCAGAGCCGATGGGGTATAAATACATCATTTATTTTATCATAATCATCACTGTACAGGACACTGACCCCATCTCTGCATGATGATGTTGGCGTCAGAGCCAATGGGGTATAAATACATCATTTATTTTATCATAATCATCACTGTACAGGACACTGACCCCCTCTCTGCATGATGATGTTGGCGTCAGAGCCGATGGGGGATAAATACATCATTTATTTTATCATAATCATCACTGTACAGGACACTGACCCCCTCTCTGCATGATGATGTTGGCGTCAGAGCCGATGGGGTATAAATACATCATTTATTTTATCATAATCATCACTGTACAGGACACTGACCCCTTCTCTGCATGATGATGCTGGCGTCAGAGCCGTTGGGGGATAAACACATCATTTATCATTGTCCATCATCAATGTACTGACCCCCCTATCTGCACGATGATGTTGGCATCATAGCCAATGGGGTATAAATACATCATTTATCATTGTCCATCATTAGTGTACTGAACCCCCTCTCAGCACGATGTTGGCGTCAGAGCCCATGAGGCATGAACACATCACTTAACCCTTTCACCACCATGGCCGCATTTCGGCACCAGCTATGTAAAGCACCCATGTCACTGAAATGCAACCAGTTGATGGGCCTTTTGTGCATTAACCTAATGCTCTTAATTTTCAGTGGTAGGATTGGCCATTTTTTTCTACACATCACAGGGGAATCCCCAGCTATTCTTAGACACCATCTTTTCTGTCGTTCCTGCACAAGGTTAATTTGCACTCTAAACTGACTGGCGGTGAAAGGGTTAACTGATCATAATTTGTCATCAGTTTACTGACCCCTTCTTTGCACAATGATCTTGGCGTCAGAGCCGATGGGACACAAAGACATGATTTATTTTATCATTTCCCGGTACACTAACCCCCTCTCTGCACGACAATGCAGGTTTCAGAGCCAATGGGGCATAAATACATCAATTTAGCATAATTAATCAGGAGTTTTCTAACCCCTCTGCACGACAATGTTGGTGTAAGAACCGGGACATAAATACACATTTGATTTTTTCATCAAATATGTGGGCAGTACACTGATCCACTCTCTGCACGATGATGTTGGTGTCCGACCCGACGACGCAAGAATACATCACTAAATTTATCATAACTTATCATGAGTTTATTAACCCCCTATCTGCACGATCATGTTGGTGTCAGAGCCGAAGGGACATAAATATCTACTTTATCATTATCATCACTGTATAGTATACACTGACCCCTTCTCTGCACGATGATGTTGGTGTCAGAGCCGATGGGGCATAAATAAATGATTTTTATTTTATCATGATTAACAGTGAATATACTCACCCCCTCTCTGCACGATGATATTGGTGTCAGAGCCGATGGGGCAGTCCTTGAGGACCTGGACGATCTGGGCATGGGTCATGTGACGGACGTCGGTGTTGTTGATCTCCTGCAGAAGGTCGTTCTCCTGCAGCGTCTTGCACCGCGGCTTGTCCAGGATCTGCTTCACCTGGGGACCCACAGGCAGCACACAGCTGTGTTGTGTTGTGTTGTACCGTGTTGTGTTGCGTTGCGTTGTGTTGTACCTTGTTGTGTTGTGTTGCGTTGTGTTGTACCGTGTTGTTGTACCGTGTTGTGTTGTACTGTGTTGTATTGTACTGTGTTGTATTGTACTGTGTTGTGTACCACTGTATTGTGTCGTGTTGTATTGAACTGTATTGTGCTGTACTGTGTTATATTGTACTTTGTACCGTGTTGTTGTACCGTGTTGTTGTACCGTACCGTGTTGTTGTACTGTGTTGTTACTGTGTTGTGTACCACTGTATTGTGTTGTGTACCACTGTACGTGTGTTGTACTGTATTGTGTTGTGGTGTACTGCATTGTGTTGTGTTGTGTTGTATCGTACTGTGTTGTGTTGCGTCGTACTGTACTGTGTTGTATTGTACTGTGTTTTGTTGTATTGTATTGTGTTGTACTGGGTTGTGTTGTACTGTGTTGTATTGTACTGCATTGTGTTATATTGTATTGTACTGTGTTATGTTGTATTGTGTTGTACTGTGTTGTATTGTACTGTATTGTTCTATTGTGTTGTACTGTGTTGTATTGTACTATATTGTGCTATGTTATATTGTACTGTATTGTACTGTGTTGTATTGTACTGTATTGTGCTATGTTGTATTGTACTGTATTGTGTTATATTGTTTTGTACTGTCTTGTGTTGTACAGAATTACTTTCTGTCACAGCAAGTGTCTGAAAACTGGGCTGCTCTCCCCAAGAGGGAGCATGCTGACACCGTGCAGAGCCATGCATTCCTTTCCCTGTCTGTGAGAATTTAGTCAGGAAGACAACCCTTTCGTCACCACGCTTTATTCTTATTTTTCTGTGTGCAAAGTGCATGCTGCACACACACTGTAAAGGGTACAACTTATGCACTGTGTCACCCTACCAGCAGAAAATGCTGTAACCAGTTGCGAGGCAAAAAAGCAGGCACCGACCTTCTGGCCGTAGGGGCTGTCGGCGATGGTGAAGCCGAAGCCCATGGGGCCGCGCACAATGCTGATGGCCAGGATCTCGGGCTTGCTGGTGGCGCTGACCAGGTCGGGGGGCCCGTTGCCCTGCGCCAGGGACTTGAGGTCACCGGGCATGCTGTGCTGAGAGAAGGACATGTTGGAGTTCACGTTGGCCGAGCGGGCAAGGTCTGGCAGTGACTTGAGGCTGCGGTTGGACGAGTTCAAATCTGTGCCGCCCAGCGCCGAGTGGTAGGAGGGGCCCGACTCCGACGACCCATGACCTTGACCTTCCTGGGGCAAGGTCACTGCCACGGTGGTGACGATTTCCGTGTTGGGGTCGTCAGGGTCGAAGGGCAGAGGGTACCCCCGGCAGATCTCCAAGGTGACGGTCTCCCCTGGGGGGATGGTCTGGAAGAGGCTGACCACATCCTGGTGGGTGTAGCCCAGCACGCAGGTGTTGTTGACAAACACGATCACGTCACCTGGAAACAACATAAAACACCACCTGTGAACATCAACATGTGTTGTTGACAAACATGATCATGTCAACACATAACAGGTTTTAGTCATTGTACGCCATCAGGTGTTGCTGACATCGACGTGTCATAAAGACCCAATGCACTGTTCAGGGTCATGGGAGCCAACCCAAGGTTTGTATTAAACACCGACATGAAAATGAAACCAGCCCTTGAGTGCCGTAGTACATAATCATGTACATAGCAACATCACTGATGGTATCAACAAAACAAGGGAAAGATCTCTGGAAGGCTGAATAATCACACATTCAAGGGATTTAAACATGTAAACAGAATAAACAAATGCATTGAAATCAAGGGCCAAAAAATTAAAGATACACACAGAAGGCAAATGAGTGAAATAAAATATGAATTAGTTCACACTTGAACCAAAATACAATACAATGCAAATGTACTAATACAATGCAATAAAGTAAACTGCATCTTCATCCATACGACAGAAAATAAGACTGACACAGTATTTGTATTTGTATTTCTTTTTATCACAGCAGATTTCTCTGTGTGAAATTCGGGCTGCTCTCCCCAGGGAGAGCGCGTCGCTATAATACAGCGCCACCCATTTTTTTGTATTTTTTCCTGCGTGCAGTTTCATTTGTTTTCCCTATCGAAGTGCATTTTTCTATAGAATTTTGCCAGGAAAAAACCTCTTGTTGCCGTGGGTTCTTTTACGTGCGCTAAGTGCATGCTGCACACGGGACCTCCGTTTATCATCTCATCCGAATGACTAGCGTCCAGACCACCACTCAAGGTCTAGTGGAGGGGGAGAAAATATCGGCGGCCGAGCCGTGATTCGAACCAGCACGCTCAGATTTTCTCGCTTCCTAGGTGGACACATTACCTCTAGGCCATCACTCCACAGTATGACTGAATCTCTACACTGACAATAACCTTGCAAACCCTCTCTCCCCAACCCACTCTTCTTGCTCCCACAAACTCCCCCCCTCTCCCCCAAGCCACCGGAGAAGAGCTAAGAAACCCTGACCTGTCTTGAGCTTGCCGTTGAGGAAGGCAGGTCCGTTGGGGACGACGTTCTTGATCTGCAGGAACTCCTGGTCGGCGTGGTCACCCCCGATGATGGTGAAGCCGAAGCCTCGCACGCTCTTCACC
Source organism: Babylonia areolata (assembly GCF_041734735.1). Lineage (NCBI taxonomy): Eukaryota > Metazoa > Mollusca > Gastropoda > Neogastropoda > Buccinidae > Babylonia > Babylonia areolata. The sequence goes on from NC_134883.1 coordinate 48,720,506, forward strand.
AGGGTCGTCTTGACAAACTCCCCCTGCAGCTCCCCGGGGTTCTTGGTGAAGAACGGCTTCTTCCCCTCTGTCAACAGCACCAACATCAGTCATTGTCACAGTCGTCTTTGCAAGGGTTCTTCTTTTTTCTGTCAACAACAGTCACCACAGCCAATGTCAAAGTTGTCTTTACACAGGGTTAAGAATCTTGGTGAGAAAACACCACAGCCACTGTCAAAGTCGTCTTTATTGGGCTTCATCCCCCCTGTCAACAACATGAACATCAGTCACTGTCAAAGTCGTCTTTATTGGGCTTCTTTCCCTCTGTCAACAACATGAACATCAGTCACTGTCAAAGTCGTCTTTATTGGGCTTCTTTCCCTCTGTCCACAACATGAACATCAGTCACCGTCAAAGTAGTCTTTATTGGGCTTCTTTCCCTCTGTCAACAACATGAACATCAGTCACTGTCAAAGTCGTCTTTACAGGGCTCCTTTCCCTCTGTCCACAACATGAACATCAGTCACCGTCAAAGTCGTCTTTATTGGGCTTCTTTCCCTCTGTCAACAACATGAACATCAGTCACCGTCAAAGTCGTCTTTACAGGGCTCCTTTCCCTCTGTCAACAACGTGAACATCAGTCACTGTCAAAGTCGTCTTTATTGGGCTTCATCCCCCTGTCAACAACATGAACATCAGTCACTGTCAAAGTCGTCTTTATTGGGCTTCTTTCCCTCCGTCAACAACATGAACATCAGTCACTGTCAAAGTCGTCTTTATTGGGCTTCTTTCCCTCCGTCAACAACATGAACATCAGTCACTGTCAAAGTCGTCTTTATTGGGCTTCTTTCCCTCTGTCAACAACATGAACATCAGTCACTGTCAAAGTCGTCTTTATTGGGCTTCATCCCCTCTGTCAACAACATGAACATCAGTCACTGTCAAAGTCATCTTTATTGGGCTTCATCCCCTCTGTCAACAACATGAACATCATTCACTGTCAAAGTCATCTTTATTGGGCTTCATCCCCTCTGTCAACAACATGAACATCAGTCACTGTCAAAGTCATCTTTATTGGGCTTCATCCCCCCTGTCAACAACATGAACATCAGTCACTGTCAAAGTCGTCTTTACAGGGCTCCTTTCCCTCTGTCAACAACATGAACATCAGTCACTGTCAAAGTCGTCTTTACAGGGCTCCTTTCCCTCTGTCAACAACATGAACATCAGTCACTGTCAAAGTCGTCTTTATTGGGCTTCATCCCCTCTGTCAACAACATGAACATCATTCACTGTCAAAGTCGTCTTTATTGGGCTTCATCACCCCTGTCAACAACATGAACATCAGTCACCGTCAAAGTAGTCTTTATTGGGCTTCATCCCCCCTGTCAACAACATGAACATCATTCACTGTCA
>NC_134883.1:48726900-48786900 GCF_041734735.1 Babylonia areolata
ATGTGGCTGGGTGGACAGGTCCATGGGCTTTAGGGACTTTGGGTAGCTGCCCAGTCCGTTCATCTCCTCCCCTGATCACCATAAATCGTCGTCGTCATCATCATCATCATCAACACCATCATCATCATAATGCATTATTTGTTGTATATATATATATATATTATACATATATGGCTGGGTGGACAGGTCCATGGGCTTTAGGGACTTAGGGTGGGTAACTGCCCAGTCCGTTCATATCCTCCCCTGATCACCATAATCGTCATCATCACCATCATAATGCATCATTACATGTATATATAATATACATATATGGCTGGATGGACAGGTCCATGGGCTTTAGGGACTTTGGGTAGCTGCCCAGTCTGTTCATCTCCTCCCCTAATCACCATAAATCGTCGTCATCATCATCATCAGCAGCACCATCATCATTCATTTCCTCCCCTGGGGCCAGTTGCATTTCTCAGACGGAAAAGCCTAGTATGGTTGTAACCCGCTACTAACTGTGTGTAGTATGGAACTGACCAATGGCACAGTTCAGTCAACGTAGGCATTTATTCACCGTGTAACTGTCAAAAAGTTAGAACCAAGCAATGCAACAGGCACCTGGTCACCATAATGATTATTATCATCGCCATCATCACTAATATTATCATAATACATGTATATATACATATACATATAGGACTGGGTGGAAAGGTCCACAGGTTTCAGAGATTTGAGGTAAGTGCCCAAAGGGGGGCAGGTTCCTGGGCATCAGACTTGGGGTGACCACCCAGTTCATTCATCTGCTCCCCTGACATCACCATTCACCTCATTCCCCTCATCACGATCATCATCATCTTCATCATAACAATAACATTAATACAACAATCATAAAAATTACAATAATAATGATAATAATAATAATAATGATGACAATAACCATCATCACCACTATCATCATCATAACAACATACAGAGCGCTGGGTGGACAGGTCAGGCTTCAGAGATGCAGGGTAAACGCCCATTTTGTTCAAATCCTTCCCTGGTCAACACACTGTCACTAAACACTTTTTCTTTTCCTTTTTTTTTGCCCCCAAACCTTTAACAAATAGTAAAAGAGTGGTAACTCTCTCCATTCACAAAGTACAGAACTTCCAAGTCAGTGCTGCTTACGCTACCGATTCAGCTAGCACACAGGTAAACAAAAGGTACATTGGAACAAACCCAGACACTTCCTCAAGAAAGGAAGCGCCGGGCCTGTCCTTATACCGATCATTTGACATGTGCACACAGCAGCAAAGCTTTAAAAAAAAATTATTGTTCACTGTCAGAAACAGGACAACTCATCAACAATTTGTCCCCCCCCCCATCTCGTCTCCTGTCAGTGTCAGACTTCAATGCCACACAGCCAGATTCCCCCCCAAACTCCACTCAAGTAACCTGCAGTTCTAAAGTTTAAAAACAAACAAACCAAGATCAGTTTACCAGAGACAAAGTCCGGTCCACAAAGCACAACTGGTACTGACTTACCGTCCTCCTTCTTCGCTGTGTTGACCGGGTTCTCATACTGCGTTCGCCGGTTCACATGACTGCACAATCACAAAAAACATTTATGATAATAATAATAATAATAATAATTCATATAGCTCCTTTCCATGTAAAAACATGCTCTATTGTGTGGTACGATGTAAAAACCGATGCGTAAAACATGAATCTAAACACTAAAAGCACAGACATCCTACCAAACACTCCAATACTAATTCATGCATGTATACGCACACAAAAACATCGCATTTAGACATAAAAACAATACTCAGTATACATAACGAATAATTCATTGGGTCAGCAAGTCACCCTCTTTTTTTTCCCCAAATCAAGTCTAACTTTCTAAAAGCCCTATCTTCCACCAGTCCTATAGTGCTAAAAATAATGGTATCAGAAATACAAATCTTTCCAATGTGTGTTAGTGTGATGTTTTGCACTGTAAGTGTGGAATAAATGTGATGTTGATGGTGATGACAAGAGATGATGACGATGACAGTGATGATGGCAACAGTGATGACGATGGTGACTGTGACAATCATGGTGATGATAATAGCGATGATGATGTTAGTAATGGAAATGATGGTTGTAAACACTCTGATAGTCTGACAAAGGTCTCTGAATCTTTGGGGCTGATCACATGAGACAAAGCATATGATATACACAGTTCATTAACCATAATATATATGAAGGACTGAGCCAAATATCCAAACTTAAAAAATGATGCTGTTTTCCCCCAAATCAGCACAGATTACCCCCCCACACTGTGCTAATACAGACTAAGGGAATTTCCCAATGCTAAGCAAACCTTGGGCATGGTTGCCTCAGCCATCCATCTTAAGTCTGCTTGCCAACAACGTTGAGAACTGCTCTGTCCATCAAGTTAGCATGGCTAAAATCCGCTTGAGCAAACGACCAACCCAACCCACGCCGTCCTGAATTGGGACAGAACACCCTGAAGCCTGAAGCAGTGAGGCAGGAACTGGCACAACAGTGGGGGGGGAGAAATCTGACCAACTGGCACAGAATGAAAGATGGACATTTTCACATCACAGAAGAGACACAGAGAGAGAGAGAGAGAGAGATGACACTCGGCATACTCCTTCCCCCCCCCCCTCCCCCCCCAACCCCCCTCTTCCCTGGCTTCTGCGGACAAGTCACTGAGATCAGCCGACATTAAACTATTTTCATCGCACCCTGCTGACTGCTCTTGTTTTCCAGTTGGTTACATCACTGATTGATTTCTTCACACTTCTCTGCTACTTTTTTTTTTTTTTTTTTTTTTCTCCTCTCCCCAAAATCATGTTTCATGCCATCCAATTCTTCTCTCATCTTTTTGGTTTTGTTTCGCATGTTGTTCCTCTCCTGTGTGCTGTCTCAGTTACTGCCTGTTCTCTTCATCATCAAACTGTGCGCCTTCAACTGCTGACTTTGGAAGTTAGAAGCCGCCAGAATTTCCCAACACAGCTTGTGAAGTGAAAGAGGTGTCTCTCCCCACCCCCCAGTCTTCTGCTCTGACACGCTTTGTCTCACTGTCTTTCCCGTGCTGCCCGTGAAGGGAGCCCTGAATTCATCTTTACGTCACTGCTCTGCAAGCTTCTCCACACGCTGACAGCACAATATACCACTGGCACGTGCATGGCCAACCTGACCTGGTTTGACCCGTCATACTGATTCCTGGCACATTTCCTCACTGCATGCCTTTGTCCCCCTGTTTTCGATATTTGGTCGTGTATTGTCCACTTTCAACCATACACTGTCCATCATGTGTATGTTTCTCAAGACAAACTGAAGGAAACTGTCACCAAAGCAAGAATTAAAATACCAGAACTGAGAACGTCACCGAGTGTCACGTCTACCGCATTGCCCCTCACCTGTGTTCTTCCGTGACTGGAAAATGACACACACCTCACTGACCGGGCAGAAAAAGACCAGCTCTAGCCATCCACATGCTCAAGTCGATCATTTTGTTGTCTTTTGGGGAGAGAGGGAGAGAGAGAGAGAGAGAGGGGGGGAGAGATGAGAGAGAGTGAGAGAGAGAGAGATACGGAGAGAGAAAGAGAGAGGAGAGAGAGAGAGAGAGAGAGAGAGAGAGAAACTGTCACTTGAAACTCAAAATAGACTTGAAGGCTGGGGAGATTTTATGGTTCCGAAAAGGATGAGGTGGAAGGGAGGGAGAGGAGGTGTGGTGGGTATGGGAGGGGTTGGGGGTGTGCATGTGAAGAAGGGAATGGGGGTGGGGGGTGGGGGGGAGGCAGTGTGAGGATGGGAATGGAGGGGTTGAAGGGGGGGGGGATGAGGAGTAGGGGAGGGGGGTGCGGTCCCAAGGAGAGGTTGGGTGTGGGGGGGAGAGGCACAAAGTGATGGACGGTACCAGAGGGTGGTTGGTGGTGGTGGTGGTGTGGTGATGGATGAATGGGATGGGAAGGGCAGGGAAGAAAAGGGGGGGGGGGGGGTATGCTGGAGGGTGGAAGAGGGGCTGAGTGGGAAGGAGAGAGACCGGGAGAGAGAGAGAGAGAGACAGGGAGAGAGAGAGACAGGGAGAGAGAGAGACTGGGAGAGAGAGACCCAGAGAGAGAGAGAGAGAAAGACCGGGAGAAAGAGAGAGACCGGGAGAAAGAGACCGGGAGTGAAGGAGAGATACGAAATGTTGTATTCAAATAAAGGCCAAATAGCCCCTTACTGAAGGGAGTGATACATGTACACTGAAGTTAGAGAAAGGGAGAGGGAGGGGGGAGAGAGAGGGTGGGGGAGAGAGGGGGAGAGGGAGGGAGGGAGAGAGAGAGAGACAGACAAAGAAAGAGGAAAGAGAAAATGAATGAACGAATAAATTTATGTCTTTTTTTGTTTTGTTTTGTTTTTAATTTTGGGGGGTTAAAGCAGAAAGCAAACCATCTGCCCTCACAAAAAGGCAACACACACACACACACACAATCCGGCGCACACGTACACTGCAAACAGTATGATATTACAGAGCAAACTTTCAGAGACACAGAGAGTGAGATACAGAGAGAGTGCAGGGTATTTAATTTATGTGGGACTCGACAGAAAAATAGATCTTTTGTCACTGTATATTCAGCTATCTTCACACAAAACAGACACACACACACACACACCACAGTGATGACTTACTCGATATAGTATGTTCCATAGTGAGGATCTTCCACTTTTTCCCATCCAAAGGGCAACTCTGTAACAAACAACAAAAAAACCTTCACGTCACAGCTCTGTAACACACATCATGCTTCATTTCACAACATTCATCACATGAAATAACAACTCTGTAACACACATTGTCACGCTCTATATGAGAGCGGACTAGAAACCCCCACCCAGCCCAGCACTAACACCCAGACAACACAAACACAGACTAAAATAATTCAGGGTTCACATACATTTATTCCATCACACACAGAACTGGACTAATAAAACTAACCACAATCCCAGCCACAACAACTGATACACTTAAACGACAACAGAATGGATAAAGAACCCACAAAAAAACCACAAAAAACAAAAACACAGAGCTTGAAGACACGTCCGTCCAGCGAAAAAAACTGTCTTAAGAATGTTGTGTACTCAGGACAGTTAATAAACAAAGAAAACCTGAAACACTCTACACAACACCTGATAATAAAAAAACCAAAAACAAACGATGACGTGGACAACGAAGACTGAAGAAAACGAAGACGATGAAAGCAGGTACACGATGACAGTGACGAGAAGAGGGCAGCGAGGGAAAACTGCAGACAACAGACCACTGCAGCACCAATGCTACCCGGCCGGCACAGGTGGAAGGACAAATGGCACAGGAAGTGGGACGCTGCAAACTGCCAACCGGGTACTATTACCCTGACGCTGGAAATTAAAAAAAAAACAAAGACGAGACGCGTCCAGCAGGGCACTCCCTCTGAGCTGGAGCACACCGAACAAAGATACATGGCCACCCGGAGGAAAACAATCCTCACTTGAGGGTGCCAACTGGGCAAAAAGCCCCAACCCCAAACAAGCACGACCTTCCTCCAAGAAGGCCGCGGGCGCAAAAGCCTAGAGAAGTGTCACTGACAGAACAGAGAGACTTTTAAACTCTGCTCAGCAGTGACACAAACACACAAACGAGACTCCCCGATTGCACGTAAAAAAACGCACAACCGGGAGCTAACACACACTAAACGAATGCTCGAACGGGAGAGGGTAAATGGGGAAGGTTATGCACAAAACACTCCACACGAGACTGTCATGAGTTGTGACACACATCACGCTTCAAGTCGCAACTCTGTAACATTCATCACATTAAATAACACAGCTCTGTAACACACACATCACGCTTCAAGTCACAACTCTGTAACATTCATCACATTAAATAACACAGCTCTGTAACACACACATCACGCTTCAAGTCACAACTCTGTAACATTCATCACATTAAATAACACAGCTCTGTAACACACACATCACGCTTCAAGTCACATATCAGTAACATTCATCACATTAAATAACACAGCTCTGTAACACACACATCACGCTTCAAGTCACAACTTTGTAACATTCATCACATAAAATAACACAGCTCTGTAACACACACATCACGCTTCAAGTCACAACTTTGTAACATTCATCACATAAAATAACACAGCTCTGTAACACACATCATGCTTCAAGTTACAACTCTGTAACATTCATCACATTAAATAACACAACTCTGTAACACACACATCACGCTTCAAGTTACAACTCTGTAACATTAATCACATTAAATAACACAGCTCTGTAACACACACATCACGCTTCAAGTTACAACTCTGTAACATTCATCACATTAAATAACACAACTCTGTAACACACACATCACGCTTCAAGTTACAACTCTGTAACATTCATCACATTAAATAACTCTGTAACACACACATCATGCTTCAAGTCACAACTCTGTAACATTCACCACATTAAATAACACAACTCTGTAACGCCTATCAAATATCACATCAAAACTGTAACGTACATCACATTTCACGTCACAACTACGTCAGTAACACACATCGCATTTCACGTCACAACTCTTAACACACATCACACACGTTTCACGTAACAAACTCTGTAACCAAACAAAAAAAAAAGTGTAACGCACCATCACATTTCATTTCACAACAACGTATCACAGATTCAAACAACACGTATTTCTCTTTGTTGAATCTAATAACGCAAAATATTCCACCACCAGCGGAAGAGCAGAGATAAAATGAAAGGATGAGGTGGGAAATACACTGAGGTGAAGTTCTCAAACCTTCACGAGTTTTTCATCTTCGGATTTCTCAGCTCCCTCCCTCCCTCTACATGAATTATCTCTCTCTTCTCTCTCAATACCATGTGTGCTCTGATTTAAATGCACACAGTTACATTCACAAGGGAAAGAGAGAGAGAGACAGACAGACAGACAGACAAAGCGGACAGACAGAACAGACTGACTGCCTGAGAAACAGTCAATGTAAGTTTCCAGTGCATGTGTGTGTGCTTGGTGCACATGTGTCTCCAGAACCACAAACGTTACATGGCCCCATGTCAGCAGTGTATGCATGTGCGTGCGTGCATGTATGTGCGTGTGTATGTATGTGTGTGTGTGGGGGGGGGGGGGTGGGGGGGGGGGGAGGGGGCGCGAGAGGGGAGGTGTGCGCGCGCGCGTGCGTGTGCGTGTTTAGGGGCACACAGCTGACAGACCCACGTGCAGTGCATGCCGATGCCGTCACTCACACCCAGGGCGAGGCAGACAAGACAGTCAACCCCCCCCCACAAGCCACCAGCCCTGTCACTTTTTGTCTGGTCACACACACCGCTCAGCAATCTTATTTTACCGCAAAACGCAAAATACACCAAAACATCAGCTACACTCATCACATCACCACTGAACAAGTGCCGCCTAACAAACTGGCAGCACATTGGACCTCTGAAGATCTGCTGGCATCAGTGTTAAAAAAATTTTTTTTTTAAAATCTAGTTTGGCCACGTAACAAGATCCAATGGCCTTGCAATAACAATGCTCTCAGGAACTGTTGGGGGTGGGTGGGGAGACAGAAAAGAAAAGAAAAAAAAAGACTAACAACTTAGCAGAATGGACGGGAAAAACAATCTACAGAGACCCGGGCTTTTTTTTTTTTTTTTTTTTTTTTTCTTTTTAAAGACAAGCAACAGACCTGGAGGAATCTGGTCAACAGTTCTTCAGTGCGGCGGTCCCAATGACCCCTCAGTCACAAAAGTTAATTAAAGAAGTTGTGGATGGAGATGGAGACACCCCCCTTCAACGCCACGCTCATGTCACTACAATATTCACACCCACATGCTCCATCTCTCTCCTGGAGAAACGTCCTCTCTCTCTCTCTCTTTCACACACACACACACACACACACACTGGCCACACCATCATCTCACACACACACAAACCAGCTGACAATATCCCCCTACCGTGAGACACAGAACACAACAACGCCGACATGTCTTCTCTTCATCACACAACCAACGTCGTCAACTTGCTGATGAAACTGTCGTGGATGATGTAACCCGATAGTTCTGCGCTTTCCATGATCCACCGAACGCTCACACTGGATTACAGGGTAGTTAACGTGCGTGTTTGATGTTCGGCAGTTTGCGGTGCACACAAACCGGGCATAGGACACACACATGTGTCATGACACAATAAAAGATCCGGTAGAGAAATGGCACCATGGCACCCCCAACACTGCTGACATGTCATGACACAATGGCAAAGGGCACACTGCGAGTGCCGCCACACAAAGAATGGAAGAAGTGTAGAACTGTCACCAAAACACACACCCACGCCGCTGACACTGACACAACACACTGGGTGTCATGATGACACAGGAGACATGACACAACCCACGACACAGTCGCCGCACCGTCACTGTCATCACAGTCGCACACAAACACACCACCCCCGAGTGACGTCTGTGTGAGCACTGAGCAATGAGAGAGCTGAGCTCTGAGCAGGCGTGTGTGCAGAGAGCGGGAGGAGAGGAGGAGGGGAGAGGGCAGTAGTTGAGGAGCACAAAGAAAGGTCGTCCTGCGCGCACACACACACACACGCAGACACAGTTACACACACACACACGCACGCACGCACGCACGCACACACTGGCCGGGCCCCCTCCCCCGGGACTGCCACAGCCCAGAGGGGAAGGGCAGAGAGAGAGACCCTGTGCAGCAAAGGTTGTCTGTCTGGCCACATTACCATGGACAGCAAGACCCGAGGAGCGACTGGAGGAGTCACTGACACACAGGGGAAGGGAGGGAGTGGGGGGGGGGGGGGGGGTAGGGCCACTGTTACTGGTCATTAGTGATACAGTTCCCGACACACACACACACACACACACACACACACAGAGTGGCAAAACAGCGGAATATACTCTCTTCATCATCAAAACAAGCACTGAATTTTTCTGGCACCGTGGGACAACTTTCCTACAAGATGTCGCCCGTCACGTGGTGTGTGACAACCAATTGTTACCGTCAGCACGGCACCAGTGCAGTACCACTCTTGCTCCAGAAGGGAAGAGTCTGCGTGCACTGTGTGAAGCGCCGTGCCTCAACACTTCAGTCAGCACCACACACCGTGTGTGCCTTCACACAGCAAGGGGCACAACTGCCTGCAGTCGCCTTACCTCCCCCCTCACACAGCTGAGCAGCCAGCTGACAAACGGTGGGGCCGGGGCCGCACTGCCCCATCCAGTTCTATAGTAGCTCAGTGCATTGCCCCATCACATTTTCACCAGTTGGAATGAAAGCTGGTCTGTCATGTCGTAGCGACCATCAGAACAGCAGAGGAGGCAACTGCTGCGGTCTCCACTGACAAACTGGGCTGGAATTTGATTATAGTGGAGTGGAGGATCTTCTTGCCCATGTTAATCCCCAGCTCTCTCGAGGCCAAGAGGGTCTTAGGACAGTCGGCGTTGAGATGGCCCCCAAAGGCCAATCAGCCCACAAGGCTGCAGCGCTAAGAGTCAGTGTAATCTTGACTCCTAGTTTGAGAGTCCTAGTTCTTCAATGTTACAGTGCAGAAGGAAAACGAGTTTATGAAAAGAGAAGACATTTTCGGTCTCTGGGAAACAAAAACATTTTGCGTCTCCTTCTTCTTCTTCTTATTATACTTTCTTTTTTTTTTTCATCGACATGCGAGATGAGGTTTATGAGGAGCGTGGTGTGTGTGTGTGTGTGTGTGTGTCTGTGTGTGTGATGACACAGAGGTGAAGACAGATGGCACTGCTTGAACACACTGCACACCACACGAGCACGAAGGGAGAGGGAGAGAGAACTGAGGCAGTGTGCCGAGAACTCACAACTATTGATTGCATTATGAACACCGGCCAACCAACACTGCTCCCCAACGGCAGGGGGTCAGATACCCATGGCAAGCAGTCTCCTTAACCACTGCTAGCAGGCCACCCCTCTGCCTGAAAAGACTCTCTGTGTCTCTCTCTCTGTGCCTCCCATTCTCTCTAATACCCTCTATCTCTCCGCCACCCATTCTTTCTAATAACCTCTCTCTCTCTCTGTGCCTCCCTAATACTCACTCTAATAATCTCTGGATCACATTCTCTCTAATAAGCTCTCTCTCTGCCTCCAACCTCTATAATAATCTCTCTCTCTCTCTCTCTCTCTCTCTCTCTCTCTCTCTCTCTCACACACACACACACACACACACACACACGAGGGGACCCAGCGATTTAAACTGACTCACCTCCCCCTCCTCCGCCCGCCCCACTGCCCCACCACACCCCTCCCCCTTCCCACTGGAAGCAGAGTTCTGTAGTGGCTGACCCCTTTCTCCACCATATCCACCTCCCCTTCCGACACCGTCCGATGCCACCACACCCCTTACCTCCCTTCCGTTGTCCATGTCGTGTGTGTGTGTGTGTGTGTGTGTGTGTGTGCGTGTGCGCGCGCGTGCGTGTGTGTGCGTATGTGTGTGTGTGTGTGCGCGTGTGTGTCTGTGTGTGTGTGTGAGAGAGAGAGAGAGAGAGTCGTTTGCATTTTTTCATTAGGATTATATCGTTCGCTTTTAGAGAGTCTAACGATCCAATTTATACAGCTTCTATCAAAATTCAAAGTGACATTAGAATCTCCATCTCTGTCTCAGAAAAGCAAAATGTTTTTAGTCAAGGAGAGGAAGGGAGAAAGGGAGGGAGGTGGGAGAGAGGAAAGATAGATAGAGAGAACGAGAGAGAGAGAGAGAGAACTCAGAACTCAAAACGGCTTAAGGGGAGAGAGAGAGGGGGGGGGGGAGAGAGAGAGTTGGATGGGGAGGGGGCTGGGGGGGAGGGGGGGGTTAAACTGACGATCAGACCTCCAAAGAAGGTCACTGACCTGTAAGACAGATGGTTACCCGTCTCGTAGGCGCGCGCGCGCGCGCACACACACACACACACACACACACACACACACACACACACGACGTCCTTGCTTAACACTGCGAGCACTGAACGACAATACAAAACTGGAAGGGATATTCTATAATTAAACAGAAACCCTCCAAATTAAACAAGGAACTGAACAAAACAAAACATTGAGCCCCCCCCCAACTCCCCCCAACACACACACACACACACCTTCTGTCTGTCTGTATCTGTCTGTCTCTCGTGATGCATCAATAAAAAATTCACACTGCTTCATCTATAGGTAAATAAAAATGTTTATTTTTGAAACAGAAAGCCGTCTTTTTCTCCAAAGGAATTTTGACAGGATGCACACACACACAAACACACATTTCAACAAACACGCCTTTCTTCGAAAATTATCGCATAACGGCCGCATTAAAGAAACTAATAGCAGTTCTTTCAGCAGACTGATCTCACGCGCACAGTTAGGCACATTGCCAGTGCATGTCTTTCATCCCTCACCCCCACCCCCTCACCTTCGCCCCCCCCACCCCCCTCCCTTCTTCCAGCATAAACCGTGCCCTGTTTCCTGCTCTCTCTCCATGTCGGCGATTGACGTTTAGTGCCCTCTACCTCCACGGAATTGATGGAATGACAGCAGATACACAGAGAGGGGGAAACAAAGACAGACAGGGGAGAGGGCCGGGTGAAGGAAAAGGGGACAGAAAGGGAGTGACGAGAGAGAGTGACAAGAAAGAGAGACAGAGACAGAGAGAGAAGGGGACACAATGAGAGTGACACGAGAGAGAGAACGAGAGAGAGAGGGAGAGAGAGAGAGAGGGGGGGGGAGGGAGGGAGAGAGAGATACAAGGGGACACAATGAGAGTGACAAGATAGAGAGACAGAGACAAGGGGACACAATGAGAGTGACAAGAGAGAGAGAGAGAGAGAGAGAGAGAGAGGGGGGGCCACAATGAGAGTAACAAGAGAGAGAGAGAGAGAGAGAGAGAGAGAGACAAGGGGACACAATGAGAGTAACAAGAGAGAGAGAGAGACAGAGAGAGAGACAAGGGGACACAATGAGAGTAACAAGACAGAGAGAGAGAGACAGAGAGAGAGAGGCAAGGGGACACAATGAGAGTGACAAGAGAGAGAGAGAGAGACAGAGAGAGAGACAAGGGGACACAATGAGTGACAAGAGAGAGAGAGAGAGAGAGAGAGAGAGAGAGAGAGAGAGAGAGAAAGACAAGGGGACACAATGAGAGTGACAAGAGAGAGAGAGTGACAAGGGGACACAATGAGAGAGACAAGGGGACACAATGAGAGTGACAAGAGAGAGAGAGAGAGAGAGAGAGACAAGGGGACACAATGAGAGAGACAAGGGGACACAATGAGAGAGACAAGGGGACACAATGAGAGTGACAACAGAGAGAGAGAGAGAGAGAGAGAGAGAGAGAGACAAGGGGACACAATGAGAGTGACAAGAGAGAGAGAGAGAGAGAGAGACAAGGGGACACAATGAGAGAGACAAGGGGACACAATGAGAGTGACAAGAGAGAGAGAGAGAGAGAGAGAGAGACAAGGGGACACAATGAGAGTGACAAGAGAGAGAGAGAGAGAGAGAGAGAGAGAGAGACAAGGGGACACAATGAGAGTGACAAGAGAGAGAGAGAGAGAGAGAGAGAGAGAGAGAGAGACAAGGGGACACAATGAGAGTGACAAGAGAGAGAGAGAGAGAGAGAGAGACAAGGGGACACAATGAGAGTGACAAGAGAGAGAGAGAGAGAGAGAGAGAGACAAGGGGACACAATGAGAGAGACAAGGGGACACAATGAGAGTGACAAGAGAGAGAGAGAGAGAGAGACAAGGGGACACAATGAGAGTGACAAGAGAGAGAGAGAGACAAGGGGACACAATGAGAGAGACAAGGGGACACAATGAGAGTGACAAGAGAGAGAGAGAGACAAGGGGACACAATGAGAGTGACAAGAGAGAGAGAGAGACAAGGGGACACAATGAGAGTGACAAGAGAGAGAGAGAGAGACAAGGGGACACAATGAGAGTGAAAAGAGAGAGAGAGAGAGAGAGAGACAAGGGGACACAATGAGAGTGACAAGAGAGAGAGAGAGAGAGAGAGAGAGAGAGAGAGAGAGACAATGGGACACAATGAGAGTGACGAGAGAGAAAGAGAGAGAGAGACAAGGGGACACAATGAGAGTGACAAGAGAGAGAGACAAGGGGACACAATGAGAGTGACGAGAGAGAGAGAGAGAGAGAGAGAGAGAGAGAGAGAGAGAGAAAGGGGACACAATGAGAGTGACAAGACAGAGAGAGAGAGACAAGGGGACACAATGAGAGTGACAAGAGAGAGAGAGACAAGGGGACACAATGAGAGTGACAAGAGAGAGAGAGAGAGAGAGAGAGAGAGAGAGAGAGAGAGAAGGGGGCACAATGAGAGTGACAAGAGAGAGAGAGAGAGAGAGAGAGAGAGGGGTGCGGGAGGGAGAAAAAACGAGATATATGGGGATTTAATGAGAGTGACAAGAGAGAGACAGACAGACCAGACCAGACAGACAGAGAGTGAAACAGACACAGAGAGAAAGAGACAGAGTGATTCCAAGTGACTTATGAAGTGTCCACCTCAGATTGTGGACCCTTCCTTGGTATTAGCCCCCTCTTTCTACAGCTATGGAGGATAATACAAGACTTGCCCTCAGTCTCTGAAAGCTACAGGATGGGCCGGAAAGATGGGAAACGGTTCTTGTGTGTACAAAAAGGGGTCCGCTTCATTCATGCCAGATCCACCCCCCCCACCCCCCCCCTCCCCTGACATCATTTTATCATCTCTTTCCACACACCAACCCCTGCTTTACGGTGCTGCTAGTCAGTCAGCCTGTCTGTCCCGTGGGTAAGTAAAGAGAACAAGTCAGGGAGATAGAACAGCTCAAGTTTCTATTCCTCCACATGAGCGTTATCATAGCAGCGCTGTTTCCTCCGCGTTAAGACTTGTCCTGCTTCAAGTCTGCTGACACTGGCGCAGAGTTAGGGAACTTTTTAACGCAAAGCAAACAGCGCTGCTGTGATCGCTTACGCAACCCAACCCCCCGACCCCTGCTACTACAGTTAACATGTTGTCTGGGATGAGATAATCACCTCACACGTTCAGAGTCTGATCCGAGGAAGCCTCACAACGCCCAGTACTGTGTGGCAATGACCTCGTTGTTCCCGTACGCACTTCACTGTCTTGGCACTGCACTGGCTGTTGATTTTCAGTTCCAGTTTCAGTTTCTCAAGGAGGCGTTACTGCGTTCGGACAAATCCATGCACGCTACACCACATCCGCTAGGCAGATGCCTGACATGCTGCAGCATAACCCAACGCGTTTCGTCAAGCCTCGAGTGCATGCATAATGATGTTTGTGTACCTATCCGAGTGGATTTCTTCCATAGAATTTGCCAGAGGACAGAGGACAACTCTCTCGCTGCCATGGGTTCTCTTTCAGTGCGACAAGGACGTGCTGCACACCGGACCTCGGTTTATCGTCCCATCCGAACGACCAGAAGACGCTCGGTTCCATTTTCCAGTCCAACTTAAGGGCGGGACTTGAACTCAGACCTTCACGGACTCTGCACTGGCAGGCGAGCGTCCTAACCATTCTACCACCTTCTTAGCTGCAGAGAGGATGGAGGTTCGAATCCCCGATCAGGGCGCTGTGTGTGTGGGGTGATGGGCGAGTTGAGGGGTGCAGGACAGGAGGCGGGTGTAATGATGCCAGGACTAACTCGGGATTTCATTCCCTTCTGCTCCAGCCCTCCTGTTGAAACCATCGGACTGAGGGTTGCAGGCCTGATTTCACTGATTATCTTTATCTTTTATTGCTTATATCCCAGCAGGGCCTTTGGCAGGGTTTGAAAAACTGTAAAATATCGATCTCCTAAAACATGTAAAACAACAACAACAAACACCAAAAAAAAAGAAAAAAAAAAAAAAAGAAAAAGAAAATGAGGCACGGGTATTGCCACATTCATGTACATAAACCTAGGATTCCAGAAAATCCATGCAATACCGATCAGACAACACACAATGATACAATATGCATCAGCACGGCAGTAGAAAAAAAAAAGAAGTATAAACTCAAGGTCAGGCAGCTCTTCCTCTTCATGACATGATAATTATTTGTTCAAGTTGCATAATTTGCACACATGACAAGGAAAAAGATTAGGTATTTAACTGAAAAGGACAAACAAAAATCTGCTGAAACGAGATAGGTGAGGAAGAGGAAGAGGCATGTGGCAGTGTCATGTCAAGACGCCCTCTCCCTTAGCGACTGAAACATCGATAACACATCGATCCAGTCACCTTGAGACTGGGCTGCTGTCTGCCAAACACTTCACAGGAAGCTTCACGTGCTTGCCACGTGTTTTTCAAGGTCAGGGAGGGAGGGAGGGGGAAGAGAGAGAGAGAGAGGGGGGGGAGAGATAGATAAAGACAGAGTGAGAGAGAGGGAGGGTGGGACGGGGAGGGAGGGAGGGAGGGAGAGAGAGAGAGAGAGAGAGAGAGGGGGGGAGAGATAGATAAAGACAGAGTGAGAGAGAGGGAGGGTGGGACGGGGAGGGAGGGAGGGAGAGAGAGAGAGAGAGAGAGAGAGACTGAGGAGAGAAAGTGAAAGAGAGAGAGAGAGAGAGAGAGATGCTCCAGAGAAAAGACGCCATTGCAGCGAGTGTGGAAAGGCAGTGGGCGTTACGGGTGACTAGTCAGTAAGTTTTGAAGAACACGTGGGGTTTGTGTCTCCCAGTTGGTCTCTGCGCTCAGCTCTCTCAAGTCTGGCCTTAATTAAAAACCTCTTTCCAAAACAGCTTCACCTTTACCCCCTCCACCCCCCCGCCACCGAACCCCTCTCCCCCTCCCCCTGCCTGCTCCCTTCTCTTTCCATCCCTTGTTTCTCTAAGCTTATTTGACGAAACGTAACTACTTATAAGCGTTGTCTTTCTCATCAATTTCAGTCGGATTTGTGAATGACTTAGTGTGCTTTGATCTGTCTCCGGACGCACAAGACGCAGCACATACGTGCAGCATTAATCATCACTTGTATCATCCCCCCCCCCCCCCCCGCCCCCCATGATGTCTACCTGTGTGGTCAATAATAACTCCACCTTTCCCAACGTCTTATCCAAGTCACTCGACAACACCCTGGGGGGGGGGGGAGCTGGAAGGACAGGAGGAGGGGGAGGGGGAGGGGGGGGCAGCTAGGAGGAACAGCTCAGTCAGCAGTACGCGTACAAGATATCACACACCCACTGCTGGAACAGCCATACTCATTACTTGCCACACCAGTCAAACCATCCCTCTCCACCAAAGACATATGATGTAAACATATATATCTCAGTGCTCTCCTTTCTGTGTAAAGTCCACTATCTATCTACCCACACACCGCCAATCCGGAAAGCCTGCAACGCGAGGAGAAGGCACTTAACCCTTTCACCGCCAGTCAATTCAGAGTACAAAATTCCCTTGTGGTATAAACACAGAAAAGACAGTGGTTAAGAATAGCTAGGGGATTCCACCTGCGATGTATAGAAAATATGGCCTATCCTACCACCGAACATAATAAGAGCAGTAGGTTCATGGATAACAGACCAATGAATGGTCAACTTTCAGTGACATGGGTCCCCCCTACCACGACTAGTGCATAAATGCGAGCTTGGCGGTTAACCCATCTACACCTGGACAGCGCCAGCTACACCCCCTGCCCACAGTGCCACACACACTTCACAGCCCGCACTGGAGTTTCATTAGTCACCTACGGACCCCGCCCAGTGTGAAACTCACGCTCCTATCTACTTGGTAGAGAGAAACATCAACATCATCATCAACAACAACAACAACAACCCATCCACCATGGAGGCGCGGACACCCAACAACTTTGGTGTTGATGCCGTATCTCAGTGGCCTTACCAGATATAATACTTCCCGTTCAACTTCTTCCCTCTTCCCTCCCTCCATCACCACCACTCTCTCTCTCTATCTGGTAAGGGTGTGTGTGTGTGTGTGTGTGTGTGTGTGTGTGTGTGTGTGTGTGTGTGTGTGTGTGTGTGTGTGCGTGCGTGTGTGTGTGTGCGTGTGTGTTTGGGAGGGCAGGGGAGGGGTGTGTGCTGGGTAAGGGGGTGGGCGTGGTGTTTGTTGTTTCACGGTGGTCTGTCAGCCACAGAACCAGCAGGGAGGAAGGAAGGAAGGTAAGCGATGAGGAGATATGGTGACGCACCCTGCCACCCCCCCCCCCCCCACCCCCACCGCTCTCCACACCACCCACCCCTTCTAACCTACCTACCTTCACCACCACCACCACCCCCCTCTCTCTCTGCTAAAGAAAACACAAGTACCAACAAACACCACTCCCACCGTTCTAACCACATTTAAACTGTCCCGGTCACTGATAAAAATTTTTTTTTTAATTTCAAAAAGAAGAAGAAAAAGACATGTTTATCCTATGACAGGACGCCACGTCACACTGACACTCGTGTGTGTGTGTGTGTGTGTGTGTGTGTGTGTGTGTGTGTGTGTGTGTGTGTGTGCGTGCGTGTGTGTGTGTGTGTGTGTGTGTGTGTGTGTGTGTGTGTGAGAGAGAGAGAGAGAAGATAGAGAGAGTGCGAGTGAGAGAGAAACGAAACGACTTTTTATTTCACGAGGGTATTGGAGTAAGCATAGTTTTGCTGCTTTTTTTTTACATCCAGCCCTCACAACAGACAAGAGACAGAGACAACATGAAAGAGAGAGACACGTAAGAGAGAGAGACAGAGAGAGAGAGAGAGAGAGAGAGAGAGATGATGATGATGATGATGTTTTCAGTGATCAATCTGCTGTTGGCGGGTCATCCATGTGAGACATGGCCCCTTGCTGGTTTTCTCAGACCGTGAGTCAGACTGCTGGCTTCCTTTACCGCTCGAACCTTTACCAAGGTGTCCGTGTCGACTTTTCAGTGTGTGTGTGTGTGTGTGTGTGTGTGTGTGTGTCTGTGTCTGTGTCTGTGTCTGTGTTTGCGTGCGAGTGTGTGTTTGCGTGCGTGCGTCTGTGTGTGTGTGTCTGTGTGTTTGCGTGCGTGTGTGTGTTTGCGTGCGTGCGTCTGTGTGTGTGTGTGTGTGTGAGAGAGAGAGAGAGAGAGAGAGAGAGAGAGAGAGATAAAGAAAAAGACAATCAGACACAGTGTAGACGGCAGGACCCGTGCTGGCATTGTGGTTCAGTGGGTACACACACACACACACACACACACACACACACACACACACAATACAACGTCGGTCTCCTTCAGACAACAACAACATGCCACACGTTTATGTATATATATCTACATGTTCTCTCGTTACGAGAACAGCAGGCACCGCTTTTGGTGGGAAAGACACTGCTGACAGGACAACGACAGTGAACAACACACAATAAACGACTGAAAATTCAAGCAAAGAATCCAACAACCATCATCACCGGAACTGACACACACAACATAGGCACACTACGGAAACAAGAGGAACCCACGGAAGAACCTGTAACGAAGCTAGCTGGGTACAAAACTGTGAAGAAGCTAGCTGGATACAAAACTGTGAAGAAGCTAGTTGGGTACAAAACCTGTGAAGAAGCTAGCTGGGTACAAAACCTGTAACGAAGTACAAAACCTGTGAAGAAGCTAGCTGGGTACAAAACCTTTGAAGAAGCTAGCTGGGTACAAAACCTGTGAAGAAGCTAGTTCGGTACAAAACCTGTAACGAAGTACAAAACCTGTGAAGAAGCTAACTGGGTACAAAACCTGTGAAGAAGCTAGTTCGGTACAAAACCTGTAACGAAGTACAAAATTGAAGAAGCTATTTGGGGAGAAAAAAAAAACATGTGAAGAAGCTAATTGGGAACAAAACCTTTGAAGAAGCTAGTTGGGTACAAAAGCTGTCAAGAAGCTAGTTGGGAACAAAACCTTTGAAGAAGCAAGTTGGGAACAAAACCTTTGAAGAAGCTAGTTGGGTACAAAAGCTGTCAAGAAGCTAGTTGGGAACAAAACCTTTGAAGAAGCTAGTTGGGTACAAAACCTGTCAAGAAGCAAAACAAAAAACTGTAAAGAAGCTGCTTGGGTACAAAACCTGTCAAGAAGCTAGTTAGGTACAATACAAGCTCTTGGAACCAAACAACCACGTGCTCACAGTTTCCCTCTCCTCCATCCTGCCCCCTCACGCATCCCTACCGCCCCCTCCCCCCACCCCCCTCTCCCAACACGGCACCCCCCCTGACTTGCCCAGTGTAGCGAGAGGGCGGACAAGGCTGACAGGAGTGGGCCAGGCAGAGGGGAGAGACGAGGGGAGCCATCATCAGCCACTTAGTGCCCACTGCCTGCAAGGAAACATCCCTCGGTACAAAGATCCTTGGTACTTTTTGCTGCAAGTGGAATTCCTCAGGTAAGAGTCTGCCCCCAATGCCCTCCCCCCCCCCCCCCCCAAACCTTACTCCATCCCATCCCTCTCCACACACACACACACACCTGTCGGAGGCCGACAGCGAGGGACCACTTGCCAGCTGCTAAGGCCAGGAGGTACAACACCCTTCACACCTCAATACCTGGTCTATCCATTCCACACACAGTGGTTAAAAAAAAAAAAAAAAAGGGAGTGATGCTGCTTTCAGCACCAACCACTCCTTCTTCACTTCCTGTCTGCAACAGCACTAACCATTCCTTATTTACTTCCTATCTGCAACAGCACTAACCATTCCTTATTTACTTCCTATCTGCAACAGCACTAACCATTCCTTATTTACTTCCTATCTGCAACAGCACTAACCATTCCTTATTTACTTCCTATCTGCAACAGCACTAACCATTCCTTATTTACTTCCTATCTGCAACAGCACTAACCATTCCTTATTTACTTCCTATCTGCAACAGCACCAACCACTCCTTCTTCACTTCCTGTCTGCAACAGCACTAACCATTCCTTATTTACTTCCTATCTGCCAATGGAACATCCACACCTACATACCCCGTGAAAACCCCATCAAACATACACACCTACACACCAGGTGAAAACCCCATGACACATACACACCTACACATCAGGTGAAAAAAACCCATGATATATACACATCAGATGAAAACCCCATATTGATATAAACACACCTACACACCAAGTAAAAACCCAGTATATGATATATACACACCCACACACCAGGTGAAAACCCCATATTGATATAAACACACCTACACACCAAATAAAAACCCATGACATAGACACACCCACACACCAGGTGAAAACCTCATGATATATACACACCTACACACCAAGTAAAAACCCATGATATATACACACCCACATACCAGGTGAAAACCTCATAATGTATACACACCGACACATCAGGTGAAAAAAACCCATGATATATACACACCTACACAGCAGGTGAAAACCCCATGATATATACACACCAACACACCAGGTAAAAACCCCATGATAGATACACACCTACACACCAAGTAAAAACCCATGATATACATGCACCTAAACAGCAGGTGAAAACCCCATGATAGATACACACCTACACACCAAGTAAAAACCCATGATATACATGCACCTAAACAGCAGGTGAAAACCCCATGATAGATACACACCTACACACCAAGTAAAAACCCACGATATATATGCACATAAACAGCAGGTGAAAACCCCATGATATATACACACCCACACACCAAGTGAAAACACCATGATATAAACACACCTGCACACCAAGTCAAAACCCATGACATATACACACCTACACAACAGGTGAAGACCCTGTGATATAAATAAAACTACACACCAAGTGGAAACCACTGATATACGCACACCTACACACCAGGTGAAAACCCCATGCTATAAACTATACACATCTACATTCAAGGTTAAAATGTCAAGGTAAAAAAAGCAGAATTACACCGAGAACACAAAACGATGTCTGCCAGCCAAGGCAGAATGAAATCCCACGTCAAAGCAGCTGCAGTCCAATCCAAACCTCCCAACACACAACACCCCCACCTGTCCATATCCCCCGACTCCTGCTCCTAGTTATCATTACCCTGGCCACAACACTGTCCATCCAACACAACACCTGCCTGCTGACCACTCAACGTCTACGTCAACTGCA
The DNA here is from genome assembly GCF_041734735.1 of Babylonia areolata. Classification (NCBI taxonomy): domain Eukaryota; kingdom Metazoa; phylum Mollusca; class Gastropoda; order Neogastropoda; family Buccinidae; genus Babylonia; species Babylonia areolata. The sequence goes on from NC_134883.1 coordinate 48,747,957, forward strand.
AGACAAAACAACACAAGACATGACCAGACAAGACATAAAGTATGTTTACTTTATTAGAAAGAGAGAAGAAGAAAAAAAAAGGTGTACGAAACAAAACAATCCAATCGACAAGGTAAGGCAAAGAAAGACATGACAAGACAAGACGTATACGTACATTTATCATAATTACAACTGTAAAATGATTTTTTTTTAAAGGTGTATAAAACCAAATAATCTTACAGAATAGGTACCAACCGACGAAGAAAGATCTCCACAAGGTAAGCTGAGTGGTAAAACTTGGAATACAATACTAACCAGTCCAACACAAGAACCGCCAACCGCTACAGAGAATGAATGACACAAGGCTAAAAAAAAAATCGCCCGCTACTCCGAAGCCGAACATCATAGTGATCACCCACCTACCCACCCATGCTGAATCGCTTATACCATTACTGTATAAGAACACCATCCCTCCACCCACCACCACCACCACCACCACCGTGCCTACCTGCCGCCACAGAATTCCACAGGTCTTTCATGTTTCTTCAGCTTCACCAGTGCCGACGTGCAGAAGTGCAGCTCCACTCGCTCACTCTACTATCCAGCTTTCCAGTCAGGACGGAGCCAGAACAAGTCCCATCACTCTGCCTTATCACACGGCATGTACAGTCAGCTGGATACCACCGCTGCAGACCTTATACATCAACAGATTTCTAACCCTCCCTCTGTCGCGGGTTTTATCTTCTGCCTTCAGCGTAGCATGTGTAGCATTTTAGTATTTGCAGCAGCAGTGGACAGTCTTTTTTCCCCTTCTTCTTCTTCTCCTTCTTCCTTAAAAAAAAAAAACACACAAAAAAACAAAAAACAAAAAAACGGGACCGCTCTTTTTTTTCCTGGTAATCTCTCTCTACCTTCAGGATACACGTTGCAGAAGAAAAACAAAACAAAGAGCATATGTATACATTTCCCTGTACAGGCTCCTTGGTAGAAGTATGACAAGGTCCGTTCTTTTTACTTTCCAAGGAGTGTCCGCTTTGTCTTGGTAAATCTCTGCCCATTGAGCAACACGCAACAGCAGAAGCAGTGTGACAATAATTATTCTGTCCCACTCTTCCTTTTTCTCTCGGATCACTATTGTAAATCTCGACCGACAGGGTAACTAACACGTGTTAGATGAAGTAGTAGTATGATACGGTTTAAGTCTTTTTTTTTTCTTTTTTTTCCCTCTCAGCTCACCTTGTCTTGGTAAATCTCTGACAACACATCAACACACACAGTGACAGAAGTAGTACTAGACACACTCTTCTGCTCACAGACCACTTTTTGGGGGGCTAATCTCTACCTTCACGATAACATGTACAAATTGTGGGAGAAGACGTCTGACAGCTCATTACTTTTCCCCCCTTTTTTTCCCCCCGGAGTCTACCCTGGTTTGATAAATCTCTGCCGACAAGGTAACACGCAGTTACGGCAGTAGCATGACAAATTCACTCTCCTCTTTCGGTTTCTCACACAACTGTGTTCTGCTAAATCTCTGCCGACGGGGGTAACACGCAGAAGCAGAAGTAGCATGACAAATCCACTCTCCTGTTTTCATTTCTATCAGACTACAGTGCTTTGACAAACTCCTGTCTTCATGGAAACACACAGCTCAACTTTTATGTGTGCCCACACTCATTCTCCCCCGTCTCCCACATCTTGTCTTGTCCAATCCATGGCTAGAGGGAAACATGTAGTGGTGGTAGTCGTCAGGCAAGCAGTCTGCCCCCTCTCTCTGTGGCGAGCGAAATCTCTGGCAACGAAGAAAGAAAAAAAAAAACCCACCATGAAACTGGACTGGTACAGTGGTAGAAGTTACGTCCATGGCACAGTCATCACAGACCTTGTGGAGGGATAATTCATGACTACACCCAAGGTGCCAGAGTGACGTTTGGCAACTCCACTTCTCGTGTGACCCAACAGGCAGACTCCGGAACAAGACGTGTGCACTCCAGTACACCCCCCACACCCCCTCCCCCCTCCCCCCACCATCACCTCTCCCACCATAACACCCCCACAGGACCGTGTAGCACTGACGAAGGCCATGATGGGACTCACCATCAACCTCCTCCTCCTCCTCCTCATCATCACCCAGCCTACAAAACCTCCTTCCCTTCCCGTGGAATGGGAAAAGTAACACGTAGTTGTTGACTGCAATACAGGTCCCCCCCCCCCCCCCCCGACCCCCCTTCCCTAGCAATGGATGGAACTCAATCCGCATGACAGGGCAATTAGCACAGCACCACAAGCCCCTGGCACTGCACTCACGAGGCTGTCTGTCCTACACATACATGTATGTTTGTGGGGTGGCAGGGGAGAAAGGGGGTCGGTCGGGGTGGGTGGGGGTGGGGGTCTAACGTGAGGAAAACACTCCATCACCCTGATTTCGGAGGCACATAGTGATGTTGGCAGCAAGTCTATGGACATGTGCATACCTGGGGAAAAAAAAGAAGAAGAAAAAAAAAGAGTGGGGGATATTGGAAGGGGGAGGAAGGAAGGATGATGAGGAATGAGAGATAGGGGTAAAGGGGAGGTGTGGGTGGAGATGGGGGATGGGGGGGCGCCTATATCACGAGCCGTTTTTTTGTTGTTTTTTTAAAAGTCGTTCCGATGCATTTTCCAAGCCGGGTGTGTTCTCAGCTTTCACCCTGCCTGCTGCCTCGCTTGCTGCATTCTTTATGGAACTGAAGGCATGCACACGTGGCGTGAAAAAAAAAAAAAATCATACGTGTACATATATACTTCCACCCTCCCTCCCCCACTCTAATACACACTCGTGTTCTCTCTCTCTCTCTCTCTCTCTCTCTCTCTCACACACACACACACACACACACACACATATATATATATACACACGCACAAAGAGAAGGGAGGGAGGGAGAGATACAATGGGGGTGGGGGTGGGGGAAGGGAAGCTGGCTCTGACAGAGCTCACAGGCAGCGAACCAGCAGTGGAGGATGCCAAGCAAGACAAGAAAAAAGCCGTTGGTTTCCATAATACAGACTTTGTGTTTTTGTAAGTCAGTTAACAGGGTGTGTGTGTGTTGGGGGGGGGAGGGGGAGAGAGAGAGCAGCGAGCATCACAGCTAACAATACACCTGACATCATCCCTGCTCAGTCTTACTCACTGTTGTGCTATTATTGCACGTAACATCTCCTCCGCTCGCCCCCCCCCCCCTCCCACCCCTAACCCCCACCATCCCCACCACCACCACCGTGCCGCCTTCCTTTCCTCTTTCTCTCTGCATCCGACTGACTCACTAGCTCCCCCCACCCAACCTGTTCTTAGGAAAGTGTGTGTGTGTGTGTATGTGTGTGCGTGTGTGTGTGTGTGTGTGTGTGTGCGCGCGCGCGCGCGTGTGTGTGTTTGATAGAGAGAGAGGGAGAGACAGAGAGAGAGAAAGAGAGAGCGACAAAGACAGCGAACAGAGAACGTGGGAACTAAGACGGCGAGGGAGGGGCAGACAGAGAGAGAGAGAGAGAGAGAGAGAGAGAGAGAGAGACAGACAGACAGACAGACAGACAGAGACAGACAGAGAAACAGAGAGACAGGATCAAACAATGTGTTCTGATAAGTGTACAAGTAAATATTATGTTGTGGTACTGTTGTCATACTGTAGTATTTCACGGTTCTTTCACGGTCTTCACCATCACCAGTACTACAGTGCGGAGAGAGAGCGGGAAATCTCCGACTGTCAAGAGAGCCTGTTTTTTGTGTGTTTTGTTGTTGTTGTTGTTGTTGTGGTGGTGGTGGTGGTGGTGTTTTTTAGAATCTGATAAACAAAGGGAGATGACTGACAGTGACCATTCAAACCAGTGCGTCACCAAAATACACAGTAAGCGCGAACTTACCTAACAAGCAACGCATTTCAACACGGAACTCGTCCGTTCCTTTCAATCAACATTTCCAGTTTCTTTTGCCTTGTGCGCATCAATTTCTGTCCGATACCATGAGGTACCACAGTCAATTCTGTCTGTCTGATACCACTGAACACCACTGTCAATTCTGTCTGACACACTTAGACATCACAGTCAATTCTGTCTGATACCACTGAACACCACTGTCAATTCTGTCTGACACCGTTAGATATCACAGTCAATTCTGTCTGATACCATTGAACACCACTGCCAATTCTGATACCGTTAGACATCACAGTCAATTCTGTCTGATAATATTGAACACCACTGTCAATTTTGTCTTACACCGTTAGACATCACAGTCAATTCTGTACGATACCACTGAACACCACTGTCAATTCTGTCTGACACAGACATCACAGTCAATTCTGTCTGATACCATTGAACACCACTGCCAATTCTGATACCGTCAGATATCACAGTCAATTCTGTCTGATACCATTGAACACCACTGTCAATTCTGTCTGACACAGACATCACAGTCAATTCTGTCTGATACCATTGAACACCACTGCCAATTCTGATACCGTCAGACATCACAGTCAGTTCTGTCTGATACCACTGAACACCACTGTCAATTCTGTCTGACAAAGACATCACAGTCAATTCTGTCTGATACCACTGAACACCACTGTCAATTCTGTCTGACAAAGACATCACAGTCAATTCTGTCTGATACCACTGAACACCACTGTCAATTCTGTCTGACACAGACATCACAGTCAATTCTATCTGATACCATTGAACACCACTGCCAATTCTGATACCGTCAGACATCACAGTCAATTCTGTCTGATACCATTGAACACCACTGTCAATTCTGTCTGACACCGTTAGACATCACAGTCAATTCTGTCTGATACCACTGAACACCACTGTCAATTCTGTCTGACACAGACATCACAATCAATTCTGTCTGATACCACTGAACACGACTGTCAATTCTGTCTGACACCGTTAGATTCACAGTCAATTCTGTCTAATACCACTGAACACCACTGTCAATTCTGTCTGACACCGTTAGACATCACAGTCAATTCTGTCTAATACCACTGAACACCACTGTCAATTCTGTCTGATACCACTGAACACCACTGCCAATTCTGTCTGACACCGTTAGATATCACAGTCAATTCTGTCTAATACCACTGAACACCACTGTCAATTCTGTCTGACACCGTTAGACATCACAGTCAATTCTGTCTAATACCACTGAACACCACTGTCAATTCTGTCTAACACCGTTACACATCACAGTCAAATCTGCCTGATACATCACTGAACAACACAGTCTATTCTGTCAGATCCTATTGAACAATACGGTCAATTCAGTCTGATACAACCAAACTACAGTCACTGTCTGATACCATTGGACACCACAGTCAACTCTGTCCGATACATCTGGACGTCAAAGTCAATTCTGCCTGATACAATTATACAACAGTCAATAATATCTGATATCACTAAACAGCACAGTCAATTCTGTCTGATACCATTAGACACCACAGTCAATTCCGCAGTCAATTCAGTCTGATACCATTAGACACCACAGTCAATTCCGCAGTCAATTCAGTCTGATACCATTAGACACCACAGTCAAATCAGTCTGATACCATCAGACACCACAGTCAATTCAGCCTGATACCATTAGACACCGCAGTCAATTCCGCAGTCAATTCAGTCTGATACCATTACACACCACAGTCAATTCAGTCTGATACCATTAGACACCACAGTCAATTCAGTCTGATACCATTACACACCACAGTCAATTCAGTCTGATACCATTACACACCACAGTCAATTCAGTCTGATACCATTACACACCACAGTCAATTCAGTCTGATAGCATTACACACCACAGTCAATTCAGTCTGATACCATTAGACACCACAGTCAATTCAGTCTGATACCATTACACACCACAGTCAATTCAGTCTGATAGCATTACACACCACAGTCAATTCAGTCTGATACCATTACACACCACAGTCAATTCAGTCTGATAGCATTACACACCACAGTCAATTCAGTCTGATACCATTAGACACCACAGTCAATTCAGTCTGATACCATTACACACCACAGTCAATTCAGTCTGATAGCATTACACACCGCAGTCAATTCAGTCTGATACCATTAGACACCACAGTCAGTTCAGTCAATTCAGTCCGATACCATTAGACACCACAGTCAAATCAGTCTGATACCATTAGACACCGCAGTCAATTCAGTCTGATACCATTACACACCACAGTCAATTCAGTCTGATACCATTACACACCACAGTCAAATCAGTCTGATACCATTACACACCACAGTCAAATCAGTCTGATACCATTACACACCGCAGTCAATTCAGTCTGATACCATTAGACACCACAGACAATTCAGTCCGATACCATTAGACACCACAGTCAATGCAGTCTGATACCATTACACACCGCAGTCAATTCAGTCTGATACCATTAGACACCACAGACAATTCAGTCCGATACCATTAGACACCGCAGTCAATTCAGTCTGATACCATTACACACCACAGACAATTCAGTCCGATACCATTAGACACCACAGTCAATTCAGTCTGATACCATTACACACCGCAGTCAATTCAGTCTGATACCATTACACACCGCAGTCAATTCAGTCTGATACCATTACACACCACAGTCAATTCAGTCTGATACCATTAGACACCACAGACAATTCAGTCCGATACCATTAGACACCGCAGTCAATTCAGTCTGATACCATTACACACCACAGTCAAATCAGCCTGATGCCATTACACACCACAGTCAATTCAGTCTGATAGCATTACACACCACAGTCAATTCAGTCTGATAGCATTACACACCACAGTCAATTCAGTCTGATACCATCACACACCGCAGTCAGTTCAGTCAATTCAGTCTGATACCATTACACACCACAATCAATTCAATCTGATACCATTACACACCGCAGTCAATTCAGTCTGATACCATTACACACCACAGTCAATTCAGTCTGATACCATTACACACCGCAGTCAATTCAGTCTGATACCATTACACACCACAGTCAATTCAGTCTGATACCATTAGACACCATAGTCAAATCAGTCTGATACCATTAGACACCACAGTCAATTCAGTCTGATACCATTACACACCGCAGTCAATTCAGTCTGATACCATTAGACACCACAGACAATTCAGTCCGATACCATTAGACACCGCAGTCAATTCAGTCTGATACCATTACACACTGCAGTCAATTCAGTCTGATACCATTAGACACCACAGTCAAATCAGTCTGATACCATTACACACCACAGTCAATTCAGTCTGATACCATTACACACCGCAGTCAATTCAGTCTGATACCATTAGACACCACAGACAATTCAGTCCGATACCATTAGACACTGCAGTCAATTCAGTCTGATACCATTACACACTGCAGTCAATTCAGTCTGATACCATTAGACACCACAGTCAAATCAGTCTGATACCATTACACACCACAGTCAATTCAGTCTGATACCATTACACACTGCAGTCAATTCAGTCTGATACCATTACACACCACAGACAAATCAGTCTGATACCATTACACACCACAGTCAATTCAGTCTGATACCATTACACACCGCAGTCAATTCAGTCTGATACCATTACACACTGCAGTCAATTCAGTCTGATACCATTACACACCACAGTCAAATCAGTCTGATACCATTAGACACCGCAGTCAAATCAGTCTGATACCATTACACACCGCAGACAAATCAGTCTGATACCATTAGACACCGCAGTCAATTAAGTCTGATACCATTAGACATCACAGTCAATTCAGTCTGATACCATTACACACCACAGTCAAATCAGCCTGATGCCATTAGACACCACAGTCAATTCAGTCAATTCAGTCCGATACCATTAGACACCACAGTCAAATCAGTCTGATACCATTACACACCGCAGTCAACAATGATACCACTGAACGACCACAAACATGTCTGATACCACTGGACACCACAGTCAGTTCTGATGACACCACTGGACAACAGTCAATTCTGATACCCCAGGATGGCACACTCGGTTCACAAAGCCCTGTCCACTCACTGTCCCTTCCTCCACCTGTGAGCAAGAGCAGTGAACATCCGTAGTAAACAACAATGAACATGGCCAGTGACCCATAACAGCCAGACCAGACCCATTCATTCACCGCCATCCCTCAGTAATAACAGTATAATCAAGAACTAGAAATTGTGTCCACCCACCCATGTGGTCGTCTTGGCTTGGCGACGGAGGGGGATGGGGGGTGGGGGTGGGGGTGGGGGGGGGGGCAGGCCCTCCCTGACAGAACACAAGACGGCAGTGACCTCAGGGGTGAGGAGGGGTGAAGGAAGGGTGAAGGGTCAGGCCTCACACAGCTGGCTCCATCCACCTCGGGGTCAAAGGACACGGCACACACATGTTCACCACATTGCCATCAGATGTACGACGTACACACATCACTGGCACCGCGTTGCGCTATCTCTTCAAGTCACAGCAGCAAGCAGCAAGCAGCAGCAGCAGGAACAGGAGCAGAGAGAGCAGCTGTCGTTTCTTTGTCACTGAAGATGGGAGCAGAGTGAGGGGAGGGGAGGGGAGTAAGGGGGGGAAATACGGGCCAGCAGGTCTGGGAAAGAAACACAAACCCACTTCACTTCACAGCCAACAAACAACTCCCAGCCCGTGCCCGTGCCCTGCCCGCCACTCTCTGCACTCCACACTCCCCCACCACCACTACAACACCACTACTAAACCACGGAACGCTGTATGTATGTGGCGTGGCGTGCTGCAGATTCCGGCACCACAACTGCTTCAGGATCAGGAAGTCCTGGTGATGCCACTCAGCATCCTTCCTGGCTGGGACACACCACTGTCCACGCCAGTGAGACAGAGAGGTCAATGGTCCACACACACACACACACATACAGGGATCGGTGTCTGGTTGTCCTGAGGAACTCTGGCACGACACCACCATCCACCTCTGGTTTCCTTGTGGCCTGCAGGCCCGAGTGACGCTGCCCCTGATGCTGTTATGTTGCTGCCACAGCCAGTGCTGAGAGGTCTGTGGAATGATGTAGGCCAAGGCAAAGGGCACACACAGCGTGGGATGCAAGGGAGGAAGGGTGGTGGGTAGAAGAGTGGGGGTGGGGTGGGGAGGGTGAGGGGGGAAAGGGGATGTTTTGCACCGCTTTGATATATATACGTCATGTATGTGAGTGTGTGTGTGTGTGCAGTGCCGACACCACCACCACCACCACTACCCAACCCCGCCCCGCCCTCCCCTCCCTCCTATCCCACACTTAAACAGGCACGGCACGCACACTGAGAGAGTAGGGGGAAGAGAGAGGGGGGTTGGGGGGGGGGGGGGGAGAGGAGGGAGATAGAGAGAGAGATAGAGAGGGAGGGAGGGAGACACAGAGAGGGAGAGGCAGAGTCCACCAAAGGAACACATCGACTTTGATGTTGGTTGTTTTTTTTTTGCCTTATCCTCTGAATGCAACAGACCACAGAATCCCTCCCTCTTTGTCTGTCTGTCTCCTCTTCTTCTTTGTCTTCCCCTCCCTCCCTCCATCCCACCCCCTTCTCTCTTTCCCTCCCTCACTCTCTACTTCCCTCCCTCCCTCCTTCCCTCTCTCTCCCTCCCTCCCTCTCCCTCGCACTGTCAGCAACACGAAAGCGACTATTTGGAAACGCTGTTCATAGTTTCATGTTCCACTGCTTGTCTTTTACTATACTTGCTTTTCCTACTCTTACCCGCTTGCCCCCTTGGCGGTGGCCTCGCAGTTAAAAATGAAAATGAAAAAAAAAATCCGGAGTTATCTCTCTTCCCTACAGACTTACTACACTGTCTTTGTTGACTGCCAGCTAAGCGTCAAACCACCGCACACCAAAGTTACATAGGTTATGCTGAGGGGAGGCGGAGGAGGAGTGGCGGAAGGGTGGTATGGGGAGGGGAGGGAAGGGAGGAGGGAAGGGCAGGGGACGGACGAGGCTGTGTAGTGCGGACGATATGTGTGTATGGGGAGCACACAGAGAGGACGCACAGATGATGTTTCCTACACGCGCGCGCGCGCGCACACACACACACACACACACACACACCAAGAAACACGCACAGATATAGACACAGACACACAGGTACAGAGAGAGAGAGAGAGAGAGAGAGAGAGAGAGAGAGAGACAGAGACAGAAAGAAAGAGAGAGAGAGAGAAAGAGAGAGAGCACAGAAACACACACACACACACACAAAGACACGGACACGGACACACACACACAGAGATTATATATATATATATATATATATATACACGGACACGCGCACGCACGCACGCACGCACGCACACACACACACACACACACACACACACGCGGATATGATATGGAGCGGCAGGGTGGAACAGCCAGCAGGCATACAGCACCCAGCAGAGCAGAAGTAAAGCGGTTACCGCCTTCCAAAGGGCTAACACCGCTTCTATCTTCTGGACAATCTCCCATTTATTTTCATCACGAAAAGCTCAGGATGGCTCTTCAGCTGTTGCTGTCATGTAAGTCACCCGTTTCCCTACCATTCTATTCACTACTTAAGTGCTGAACTTTGCCGAAATGCGATTAGCGTGGCATATAAATCTTAACGTGCAGTGAGTATGTTTTGTATAGTTTCAAAGTGGGTGCGAGTGAGTCTGGCAATCTGCTGAACAAAAGCAATGAAAGGCGTTCCGCTCTGAAAAAGTCCAAGTGAAAAACGATGACTGATCTTGACCCCGTTGAGTCCGTTTTATCTCAGTGCCGTGAGAGCCCGACATACAGTGCACACACGCGAGCAGCAGTCAAGAGGTTAACTCTCTCCATACGAACGGCGAAAGAGACGACGTTAACAGCGTTTCACCCCAATGACCATCATCAAAATATTGCAAGCGGAAGGCTCTTATACTGAAGAGGTCAATGTTGACAAAGAATACCACAATTCTGACGACGGAAGCTAAAAGGTTGGGTCATTCAGACACCCACTGGACATCCGAGGGGTCTGTGTAGAGGAGAAGAGAGGACTGGCCGTACTGAGGGAGTTAATCACACTCTTTCTGTGGGCACTGATGTGGCATCCTAACAGTCAATTCAGCACCGGGACGTCGCAATTAGAACCGAAAGATGGCTAATCAAACCGTCATTCTGAGGAGGCACCCTTTCGTAAGGTGAACTCAAATGCACGTACACTCGTTCACTGGTTTTCTTTTTTTCTTCTTCTTCTTCTTTTTCTTTTCACCACAAAGATATCATGTGCTACACAACGGCGCCCAAAAGACTGGCTTGGACGTCTGTTGCGTAACAAAGGGAAAACTGGACCCTAACGTCCACACTGAAAATGGCACTATGAAAACAGTAAGGTAGGGGTGTGTGTGTGTGTGTGTGTGTGTGTGTGTGTGTGTGTGTGTGTGTGCGCGTGCGCGCGTGCGGTTAAACTCGCCTCTCTGTGCCAAGCATCTGCATCTGGGGCCTACACGCTATCATATCAAGCACCAACATTTCACAGCTGTCTCATCTTTGTTCCGCGAGATTCCCCCAGATACTTCTCTCTCTCTCTCTCTCTCCCCAGTTCCTGAAAGAAATTTTAAAACATTTTAAATTCAATTCAAATCTTAAGTCTACGTGGACTGAGCGGGAGGGCGTAGGTGTAGTGGAAAATGTTAACGTTATTCTAAAATTAATTCTTCGACATAATTTTGGTTTCTCTCTTGGCTTGATTGAAAGGCATTCCGCTTTGAGTCAATGGCCTCCCTGCCGTGGGCTGGGCTTTATAAACAACATGCTACGAGTTTGATGACACGTTTCAAGCCCTCCCCCCCCCCCCCTTCCCCCGTCTATATATCACCACCACCTATCCCGTAGTCTTGTGGACCGTTGGGGCGCCACAGGTGATCTGGCAACCAGCATCCTCCAATCCTCTCGGTTTTCTGACCTGATTGTATCGCTCAACCTCAAGCCCGTCCATTCTGGGATGTTGTCCTCCCATCTCTTCCTCTGTCTGCCTCTCCTTCTCCCTCCTTGCACTGTGCCCTGCAGGAATGTCTTGGCAAGCCCTGATGATCTCGTGACAAGGCCATACCATTTGAGATTGCGTCTCTTGACCAAGGTCAACAGGTCTTCGTAGGGCCCAATGACTTGTCTGATTCTGTTTCGAACTTCTTCGTTCGTGATATGATCTTTGTAGGAGATGCCCAGGAGTCCTCTATACATACACACACACACACACACACACACACACACACATATATATATATATTACATTCTGTGCAGTGCTGAGGGAGGAAAGGTTTGGCTCCACACCACCGCTGCCCAGCACACAGCGCCAACTATCCTGATGCCTCACCCGGTAACCCCCCCCCCCCCCCCTCACCCCACCATTGTACCCCTTCCCCACAGCACCTAATGCCGGCACCACACCATCACCACAATACAAACAATATCACCACCCCCACCCCCCCCCTCACCACCTCCCCTCCAACCTCCCTCTCACCACAATCTGTGGAGCGAAAATCGCTAACAACCAACCCCATTGTCAGATAAAACACTGCTTTCATCACTAGGGTTTGTAGAGTTTTTTCTGTTCTGTTTTTTTGTTTGTTTGTTTTGTCTTTGGTGTGTGTGTGTGTGTGTGTGTGTGTGTGTGTGTGTGTGTGTGTGTCTGTGTCTGTGTGTCTTTGTAGAGTTTTTTCTGTTCTGTTTTTTTTGTTTGTTTGTTTGTTTGTTTTGTCTTTGGTGTGTGTGTGTGTGTGTGTGTGTGTGTGTGTGTGTGTGTGTGTGTGTGTGTGTGTCTGTGTCTGTGTGTGTCTATGTATATGTCTGTGGGTATCTTGTGTCTGTGAGTCTGTGTGTGTGTGTGTGCGCGCGCGTGTGTGTGTATGTGTGTGTGTGTGTGTGTGTGTGTGAATGTGCGTGTGCGCGCGCGCATCTGTTTGCGCTGTTTGTTGCTGCTTTTATCTCATATTTTATTTCTACGTTTCCATTTATCAACAATGACGTCTGTTTCGGAGTTGGAGACTGTTTCGGGTTTCCAGCGCGCGTACATGTGTTTGGGTGTGGGTGAGAGACAGACAGACACAGACAGACAGAGAAAGAGACAGAGACAGAGACTGGCAGAGAACAGAGAAAGATTATGAGAGAGATTACGAGAATTGAGGAGAGAGAGAGAGAGAGAGAGAGAGAGAGAGAGAGAGAGAGAGAGGGGGGGGGAAGTAGGGGGCAAAAAAAAAAATTCTAGCAATCTTCCACCATTCCATCCACCTAACCCCTCTTCATCATTTCTTAACCCCTTGACTGCTAAGCCTCGGTGGAATGAGATCAGCAGCGTGCTAAGAATTCTTACCGCAGTTACTACATCTTCTGCTCTCTGAAGGTTAATTTTGCTGACAATGCAATCCCAAGAGGAAAACGTCCAAACAGACAACGGTGACTGGTAGTGGCACCCTGACCTGTAAGCTCTGTCTTCCAGGTGACAGTCCTCAAATGACAAGCGTACACGCCAGCAGCAGTGAAGGTGTTAATGCCGCCACCAATTCAACGAGAGGTTAAGGGGTGAAGAGGGGGGTGGAGGTGGAATGGGGGGAGGGGACAATGGACAATGACTTCCATTGTCATAATATGTATTACTTTTTGTCAGTTTCCTCCTCTACCTCCGCTTTTCTCCTCCAACATCACACACACACACACACACACACACACACACACACACACACACACGTCTAATATCACTTCAAGTGGAAAGACGTTAACTGAAGACGAACGAACACGCACACACACACACACACACAAACACACACCTTCACCTCCGTGTTCTGAGGCTGGTATTGTATTGTATTGTATCATATTGTGCTGTGCTGTGCTGTGCTGTGCTGTGCTGTGATGGATTGTTATACTGTATTCCCTTCTGTCACACAACCCCGATTTGTGAAAGAAATTCCGGCTGCTCGCCCCCAGGTAGCAGAAAGCGTCGCTACAGTGCAACGCTACCTTTTTTCATCAACTTCTTTTTTTTTCTGTCTGCAAATCAATCTTTTTTTCAATATCACGGTAGAATTTTCAACACAACGTTGCAAGGGACAAACCTTTTGCTGCCATGGATTCTTTTTACGTGCGCTAAGATGTAGGTGTATATAATACTGTCTGGTACGCACACCAACCGGAGGCACATTGGCAGGATCGGTTAGGGGTTGGACTTGAGATGACCCAGCGTTCACCAGTGACTGTGTCCTCGGGGAAAGGCACTTTACTCCCGATGTTCATCTCTGTACATAGGTGTGAATGGGAACCTGACTTTGGTTGGGGAAGGTTCAAACGGCAGAAGGAGTGGAATGGGCCCCGCCTTCCTATGCCCCGCACTAATAGACACAGTGATAATGATAATAACATGAAGAAGAAGTTAGAACAACAACAATAACAAGAAGTAACAGTGGGTATGACTTTCATTGCCCCCATGGTCGATAAAGGCTATGGGACCTTTTAACCTTTTCATATGTAGGTTTATTATCGTTTGGTATACAGGTCAGTGGGCGCCGTGCAGTCTGACTGCACCCCCCCCCCCCCCCCTCACACACACACACACACACAGTGTGCAGCCCCTTGTAGACACAGTGGCAGAGAGAAAGTACGGAAGGCAGGCAGGCAGGCAGGCAGGTGGTAAATGCTGGAAGCGGCCCAAAACTCCCCTCCCCACCTGCAGGCATTGCAAGGGAACACGCGTCTCACTAACTGCTATCTGCTGCCATCTCGCCCGCTATCCCCCCACCCGACCAACAAGGTCACGGCAGTTCAATCAGGAAACGTTTGGCCTGGATATAACTCAGCCCTCCAGGGGAGGAGAGAGGGAAGGAATGGGAGAAGAGAGAAAGGGGGGAGGGGGGGGGGGGGGGCAGGGGAGCAGTGGGGGGGGGGGGGATAGGTGTAGAAGCACAGAAGCACATACACCAAGAAGTGAAGTGTATCGGAGCAGACAGCTTGGTACTTCGATAGAGGAGGGTACGAGTAGAGGTGAAGAAGGCGGAGGAGGAGGAGGAGGGGTGGGAGGGGTGGGGACAGGGGTGGGGGGTGGGGGTATCACAGCTCATATCCCGGTCTATTTTTAAGTCCGTTGGGGGCGGGGTGGAGTGGAGGTGAAGGTGTGGAGGTTGGGGTTGGGGGTGGGGTGGGGGTTCTGATCTGTAGCTGGTCAGGTCAATAAACAGGTGGGAGATGCGCCCTGTCTACTGACCGACGCATGTCAGTCAGTCAAAGAGAAAACAGACGGAGGAGGATATGAAGTCGTAGTGGAGAGGAGACGGACAAGAAAGTCGGAGTGTTGGCTCTTTAAAGGTCTCAATGATCCTGTCTGCTGGCTGTTACCGTGCTGGGCAGTGGATCGCTTGACGTCGACACAGGACTGCTGTTAACGTGTTTGCTTATATTTTATTTTAGTTTATTTCATTTCATTGGATGTTTTTTTTGTTTTTTGTTTTTTGTTTTTTCATCTTATTCTATTTTATCTGATCTGATCTTTCTAACTGGGGGAATCCATGTTTTCATGCAGCGTGGGCTGTACCTCTGCTGTCTACTTTGCAGCTTTAAGCGGTACTGATTGTATATTGCCCACATCATATTTGTCCAATATGATGTGTGTGTGTGTGTGTGTGTGTGTGTGTGTGTGTGTGTGTGTGTGCGTGCGTGTGTGCGTGCGTGCGTGCGTGCGTGTGTTTGTGTGCTCTTTCCTTTTTTTTCATTTTTTGTTTTCCATTTGGCTTGCTTTCTTTAACAATGCGGTATATTCTGTAGAATGCCACCTTGTAACCTGTATCAGTGTAAGCACCGCATACTTTATTAATTTCCCAGACAACAAAGCGATCCTCTCTCTCTCTCTCTCTGTGTGTGTGTGTGTGTGTGTGTGTGTGTGTGTGTGCCTGATTGTGAGTAGCGCGCAACCTCTGCAGTAGAGAGTGAGAGACAGAGACAGAGAGAGAGAGAGAGACGCAAATCCGTGATGATTTCGGCATAGACAAGATACCACACCAAGTAATGCCCCCTAACCACCGCTACCTTGTAGCACTGTGCAGTATCAATAACGTATCACATGTAACCACAGATGAGTTGAAAACACACCTATGTGCATGTAACCATGCACCACCACAACAGGCCACAGAAGCCATTGACCTCAACACAGCAGCAGAAAACGTGGCTTGGAATATGGACAACACAGCAGGTGAGGAGGGCTGGTATGGATAGAACCGATAGGGCTGTTTAGTGTCCCGCCCCCCCCTCCCCCCTTTTACTGCCTGTCAGCCAGTGCCACACCCCACCACTGCCGCCCGCCAGACTCCTGGCCTCATCAGCAGGTCCGGCACCAACCCCGTGTCTGCTGGTCTGTTCCCTCATGCCCCCGCTGTGTCTGGAACATGTCTGGCTCTGCTGTAATCGCCGGGATAGAGACGGGCCTCGCTCCGTACAACGTGCTTCAACTATTATATATCTCTCTCCTCCGCTCTCCTCCATGTTCACTCACTTCTGGCATATTTCGTTGTTGTTTTTGTTTTTTGTTGTTGCTGTTGCTTTTTAAAATGTTATTTCAATCCAGTTTCACGTTGTTTCAATCAAGTTATTTCTATCCGTTTAATGTTGCTTAGATCAAGTTATTTCGGATCCATTGTAACCTTATTTCAATCAGTTCGGTCAGTGTCATGTTCAGCTTAATGTTTGGTTTCGCTCACTCCGGTCTCGTTATCTTTATTGCTAGCTCACTCGTTTCTGTCATCATCAATTTCACCTTAGTTCACTCTTTTTATTTTTCTTTAATTATAGTATTATTATTCATTTATTTATTTATTTATTTATGTATTCATTTATTTATTTATTCATATATATATATATATTTATTTATTCGTTTTATTTTATTTTATTTTGCACCCTTATAGTTGACTTCATCAAGTTTTTGCGCCTAATACATATTATTATTATTAGTAGTAGTAGTAATAATAATAATAATAATAATGGATACTTATATAGCACACTATCCAGAAATCTGCTCTAGGTGCTTTACAAAAACGCTTTTGATAACATAAAACATTATATCTATGTTACATACACACACCAAAATGTGACCACACACACACACACGCACGCACGCACGCACGCACGCGCACACACACACACGCACGCACGCACACACACACACACACACTGCATACATACATTTTAACATACATGTGTATCTAACAGCTACCCTAACAAATACGCACACATAGGCAGGCACAAACTTACATAAACACACGCACACACAATACACATTCATATACATGCATGTAGTTGTGGACCTGCCACAATTGAACTTATTGCTGAGGGAAAAGGTGAGTTTTGAGACGAGATTTAATTTAAAAGATGCGAGGGAATCAGAATGACGGAGGTTATCAGGGAGCTTGTTCCACGTCTTTGGCGATTGAAAAGAAAACGATCTGTGTCCATAGGTCTTACTTCTGACGTGAGGTATCCTGAGAAGTCGAGTATCAGAGGAAGAACGGAGCTGGCGAGACGGGGTATAGATATGGATGAGTTCAGAAAGATACTTGGGGCCAGATCCGTTGACTGCAGAAAAGGTCAGAGTGGATAGCTTATAGTCTATTCGATCAGAAACAGGCAACCAGTGGAGAGACTGAAGGAGAGGAGAAACATGGTCAAATTTAGAAGCTCTGCAAATGAGTCTGGCAGCGTTATTCTGAATTCGTTGGAGTCTGTCTAACAGGTATTTGGGAAGGCCGGCCAAAAGAGAGTTGCAGTAATCCAATCTTGAGAGAACCAGAGAGCATACAAGTGTCTTGGTTGCATCGGTACTAGTAGTAGTAGTTCTTTTTTTTTTCAAGGCCTGACTAAGCGCGTTGGGTTACGCTGCAGATGTGGTGTAGTGTATATGGATTTGTCCGAACGCAATGACGCCTCCTTGAGTTACTGAAACTGAAGTTCACTCAGTTATGATATATATATGTACATATATATATATATATATATATATATATATAGAGAGAGAGAGAGAGAGAGAGAGAGAGAGATAAATGCCTAAATACACAGACATATAGATAAATGTATAGTTTTAAAGTTATTTCAACCAGTTTACGCCATATCAAATTTAACGTTTTTTTCCGCTCCGCATATAATGATGGCGCTTTCGATTGAACATAAGTTCACTCAGTTCAATTTAACGTTATTTCGAAACCTCCTCACTGGGGAACACTGGATCCAGAAGTCCAACCGGCTAACTGATTCTACCACAGGTACCCACTTTTACCATTAAAAAACAACAACAAACAAACAAAAAACAAAAAAAAAACATCACTTTGAAATGAGCTCAAATTATCTATGAATGAACACATGCATAAAGCACATGGAGTGAGAGACAAAACAACACACAACAACCACCACCACCACCACCGACTGAGCGAGTCAGTGAACACAGTAACGACTCCTGGCAATCGTTTCCCCCGATATAACAGCTGGAAGCTGCAGGAGAACCATTCAGGCAGACAGCTCCAGACATACTGTGGTCTGGTCTGCCCCCCGCACCCCCATCACCACCGCAGGGCAACGAGCTCAATTCAGTGCTGCAGGGTTGCCGCCCCTGACCATTCCCCACTCTTCCTTCCCATCGCTGTCACCGGACTGAGAGAGCAGACTCTGGCAGCAAGTAGATGCTGGCACCCCCCCCCCCCCCCCCCTCCCCCGCCCCCGTGCTGCTGGTGTTGCCAACACGGCCTTCCAAAGAACCTATACCTCTGCAGATGCAGGGTTGGGTTTTTTTTAATACACCGTTGCCAAGGCACGTGCAACAGCTCACAGGTCAACCATAAAGACTGTCCCGTGCGAAGATCTGGCGAAGCGCCTGTAGATGTGTAACTCTTCGGGAATAGGTCGAACTGTATCTGGTAATGGGGTCTTTGCAGCCTGTCCCGTGCGTATCTCTAGCAAAGAGCATGTACGTGTGTAACTCTTTGGGAATAGGCTGAACTGTATCTGGCAATGGGTCTTTGGCTCAACATCATGAAGCGGTTTGAGGGATGTGGGGGTGGGGGTGGGTGGGTATAGGATCGCCCCCCCCCCCTCCTCTCCCAGCCTTCTATTCCCTCTCAGACAGTGGTTACAAGGCACACCTGTCCTCAGCCAAGACAGTTAACAGGTGGGTGGTTCGTCTCTCTCTCTCTCTCTCTCTCTCTCCCCTCCGTGTTTGTCTGTCTGTCCGTCTCCCTCCCTCTCGTAACTGTATTAAAACTATACGTTGATCAATTTCTTAAGTCTTTTTTTATTTATTTTAATCATTTCATTTTTATCATAATTTTTTTTTTAAAATTATCTCTATTATATTGTGCGTGCATGCGTGAGTCACCGAGTGCGTGCGTGGGAGGGAGGGAGGGAGGGAGGAGAGAGAGAGAGAGAGAGAGAGAGAGAGAGAGAGAGAGAGAGAGAGAGAGAGACAGACAGACAGACAGAAAGACAGACAGACAGACAGACAGACAGACACAGACAGAGACTGAGAGGCAGAAACTGAGAGAGAGAGAGCATGGTGTAAAGACGCTTCGCCTGATTCATCCTATCCTTAATGAAACATTCGTCACAGTCATTGTCTCTCTCCCACCTCTCTCTCTCTGTCTCTCTCTCTCTCTCTGTGTCTCCCAGCAGACCCCAGAAGACAGGTGAGGTGAGGACGATGGAGCCAGTAATGAATTAATCTGTCCAATTACACAACACGTCACGAGCAGCAGGTAAGTCTTGCCCATCATCCCCAGGTGAGGATGCCAGTCCACACCTTTCCCTCACAACCACCGCACCCCTCCCTACTACTCCCTCGGCTGCCTCCCAAAACACTCCTCCTACCCACCACCCAAGCAATCTCCTGAGAAGAGCATTAACACACAGCACGAAGCAGAAATGCCAAATGATTACCTTCATTCAGCACGTAAGCTCCAAAACGGCCACTGTGGCATTCCATTCAAGCGTGTTTCGCATTTATCACAATCACATATCATATACATACGCACGCAAGCACGCACACACACACACACACACACACACACACTGAGAGAGAGAGACAGACAGGGAGAGAGAGATAGAGAGAGTGGGGGGAGGGGTGGGGGGGGGGGTGTTGTGTGCAATAACCAGCGTATAGTCATGAATACAAGACACCAGTGTACAACATTCCACGCATGCCTACACACAAAACACTCCGCTCTCATGCCAATTATGATGATTGTTGTGCGGTTAGCAACCGCCACACCCCTCCACCCCCACTCCTTGGGCCAGTTCAGGTCTGGTTAGGTTTCCAGGGCGTAACACTGTTACATGACGTCAGGCCTATCTTTGTCTTCATCCCACTCTCATACCACTGGTTTCTCACCGATTCCCGTACAGAACACACAGTGCGCGAGCCGGGGAATTCTGCCTCTTTGAGATCCCTTACATACAGAAGATACAGAAGAAACACAACGAATAGGCCTCATAATTCTGGGTCCTGGTGCATCAAAGTATGATAGTCAGTCGTGTCCGACTATGACCAACAGAACAGCAAAGAAGGCAACTGCTGTCACGTAGAAAGGAAAAGAAAATTCTGCCGCTTACAGGTCCTTTACGCATATCAGACATCACGAATAGGCACCAGTCATTTTGGCTCCTACCAGAGCCCATAGTAAAGACTGGGAATTCCCTTACATAATGAAAGACACACGACGAACAGGTCTGATTATTTTGGTTCCCAGTAGAACTCAAAGAAAACATTGAGCATCCTTCACTTATAAAAGACACGTAACGAAAAGGTATGGTAATTTTAGTTCCAAGTAGAACCAAAGGAAAAATATTGAGAATTCTGCTTCTTACAGATCCATCACTTATAAAAGACACAAAACGAAAAGGTCTGATAATTTCGGTTCCTAGTAGAACTCACAGAAAATATTGAGAATTCTGCTCCTTAAAGATCCCTCTCTTATGAAAGACACAACGAAAAGGTCTGATAATTTCGGTTCCTAGTAGAACTCACAGAACATATTGAGAATTCTGCTCCTTAAAGATCCCTCTCTTATGAAAGACACACAACGAAAAGGTCTGATAATTTCGGTTCCTCGTAGAACTCACAGAAAATATTGAGAATTCTGCTCTTTACAGATCCCTTACTTATAAGAGACGCACAACGAAAAAGGCTTGATCACTGCAGTTCCCAGCAGAATCCGCGGAAAAGACACACCACCCCAGACGATCAATTAACGAGGTCCTAACTCACTTACAGTCCATCATACCCTCTGGCATGCATGGCAGCAACGAATTAAAAGAGGGCACTCCATCTATTTTAAAACCAAAAGGCTCCAGGGCACAACTCCCGTCTATAATTAAAGCTTAAAGTCTCGAGGGTACGCACAGAGGTTTTTATACACGGAGAAACGTCAGAGCTATCAATCCTCCCCCGAAGCCCCCACACAAACACCCCTTCCCTCCTTGAAAAATCTGTTGAACTAACAATCTGAAAAACCTTCCGTTTCACTGTGTGTTGTGCACAGGTCACATGAAGAGTTAAACTGTACCAATAATTCTGCCAGCACTGTTGAAAAGAACAATGTTAAAAATCAAAATGAGTTGTGGAGTGACGGCCAATGTGGAGTGATGGCCTAGAGTTAACGCGTCCGCCTAGGAAGCGAGAGTATCTGAGCAAGCTGGTTCGAATCACGGCTCAACCGCCGATATTTTTTCTCCCCCTCCACTAGAGACCTTGAGTGGTGGTCTGGACGCTAGTCATCCGGATGAGACGATAAACCGAGGTCCCGTGTGCAGCATGCACTTAGCGCACGTAAAAGAACCCACGGCAACAAAAGGGTTGTTCCTGGCAAAATTCTGTAGAAAAATTCACTTCGATAGGAAAAACAAATAAAACTGTACGCAGGAAAAAAAAAAACTACAAAAAATGGGTGGCGCTGTAGTGTAGCGACGCGCTCTCCCTGGGGAGTGCAGCCCGAATTTCACACAGAGAAATCTGTTGTGACAAAAAGAGAAATACAATACAATACAATACAATACAATAAGACGGACGGATGGATGAACGGATGTCAACGTTACACTCATCAACCACCCACGCCACTATTATAAGATGTCAGGACCGATGATGTTATCACGAATAACGGTCATGTCATAATGTCAACAGCAGCCATGTAAGACTGATCTTACAGGATTTGCTGAGAGCGGGGAAGGCACCGGTTAGTGATTGAACACAGTCCCAGTCACGATCCCAACGCAAGCAGCACGTGAGGAAAAACGGATTAAATCCCATCACAACGCCAGGGGATGGGTGGGGGCGGAGGAAGACAGGAAGGGAGTGGGGTGGGGGGGCTTTCATATCACTCCTGACCCACTTGATGTGACTGAGAGAACAGAGGAGCATCAACAGGGTTTGACGTTTGAAAGGCAGGCCGCCATTGGTGAGGAGTGGACTGAAGGGATTTAATTGATCGGTCTGCCTCACCGCGCTCCCCCTGTGTCTGCCTGCGTGGTGCTGATAACACTTGTCCCCTGTTTACACCGCCATGTCCCCTCCACAGCGCTTAACAGGGGCACATAACAGAGGCCGCCTCCAATCTACCCCCCTTCTCCCTCACTCCCCAAGCACTGTGTCCACATTCGGCATCCTCCTCCTCCCCCCGCCTTTTTTTTTGTTTTGTCCTGAACGGTTGAGCGCCAAGCTCCAAAATGTTGCGAGTCCGAATCATAGACAACTTGGAAACGGCTCTGATAAACTGACAGACCGGCCGGATGGGCCATAACGATTCTAAAAGCAGGAGCAGTACTTTGTGACTGACAGTTGGTAGTATTACGCCGAGGTACATGACTCAAAATACAATAAATATATGCCGTGTCTTGGTGATGCCTCCTGCCATGAACATTGCGTTGTGTTTTCTGTTGTGCTGCGTCGTATTATATTTTGTTGCGCTGGATGGAACTTTGCTGTGTTGTACTGTATTGTACTGTTGTATTACGCTGTACAGTATTGTAATGCAATCATAAAAGCATTTATAAAATATTGTATGAAGCGGCTTCTTTTTATCTTCCTCACAACAGATATTTCTGTCTGAAATTCGGGCTGCCCATCGCAGCCAAACTCACTCACTCACTCTCACCCTCTCTCTCTCTCTCTATCACACACACACACACACACACACACACACACACTACCTGGTATGTGGATGAACTTGGTGTGGCACTTGCCGGCCGCACAGTCCTTGCAGGAGGAGGTGCCCACCCTGTCATAGTCTGGAATGGACCCGTCCACGCCGTGAATGCCGCTATCGGCAGACTCCTCGTAGTCTGGCTGGGGGGTGTTGGCCCGGTCCATTATTCCCGGGGTACGCGCGGAAGCAGAGGAGGGTGTCAGAAGGACCATGCTACAGCACAGATCAGACAACAGTCAGTCCTCTTGGGCGGGTGACTCTTCACACGGCACCACCACAACATCCTTCATGCCGGTTTCCTGGTCGTCAACGCGGCTTCTGTCTCCACCGCGGACATCCAACAGATTCCCGTTCACGCAATGTTTAGCGCCACTTGTCTCAAAAGTCTCTTCAGCGTTCAGCACGGATCTCCACAACACGCTTGCAATTTTCCTCAAAAAAAAACCCACACCAAACAATCCACACACCTCCGCAGCCTCCAACACTTTCCTTCCAGAGTTTCCACAACACTCAACAGCTGTAGTTTTCCTGATGAACGCTCTCCACAAACCTCTACACAGCCGGAGTTTCGGTTTCAAGTTTTCCTCGGGGCTCTCTTCGGGGCTCAACTAGTAGCTACGTTGACATGATGAAGAGCCACACAGCCACTTCAAGGGCCAACAACAGAAGTAAATGAAGACAGTTTGCACAGCAGATACCAAAGCTGGCTCAGTGTGTCCTTTTATTTTATCTTTATATATATAATCCACGCTATATATCTGGAAAAGTTTGGATGCGAGCGAATTCAGTTCAGCCCTTCAATCAGTGAAGAACGTCACTGTATTTTCCAGATGAAAATTAATGGCCGCTGGTCGGGTCTGAAAAGAAGAATGGAGGCTAGAGCTGTATGACCCAGTCAGCACAGCCTCACAGGGGACATCTCCCATCAACCTTCAACTTGGTTTTAATCAGTCAGTCCTCCCCAGCATAACTGTTATACACACACCCGACCGTCACGTCGTGCTGACAACAAGCCACGGACAGGGAACTAGACACCAACCTGAAGTAACGTCGTAAATCAGCACTGTTGTCAAGACAGTCGCACTGTTCACTGAGTTCACAACTGACCACCTCCCTCCACAAACGCAACGCAACCCTCACCCAACCAAGACCCAAACCCTGAACAACTCGACCGTAAGAGCTGCTTTTTGCCAAAAGGCCGTTAAACTCCATTTCAAGTTAACTCTTGCTCAGACATGGATGGTGCGGTGGGATCTCTGCTACAGTACAGAGGAGGAGGGGCGGCTTTGATGTCTGACTGTCTAGGACTGGACAGAATCTCTGTGGCTCAGCGGTGGTCACTCCCCGCGTTCCTCCCCCCCCCCCTCGGCCCCATTGTCACTGCTCCTTTGAGGTGACCGCCTAGCGTGGGGCAGTGGCCATCATGTCTGTACCGATCCAGTCCCAGGAGTCACAACACCCTGCTGGCTTCACCACCTTCACGCCACTCAAAACAGCAGGGTGGTGTTTTTTGGAGGGCTGGGCTCTCCGTCCGACACATAACCCCCACCTCCCTCTCTCTCACACACACACACACACACACACACACACACACACACACATACACACGCGCGCGCGCGCGCCCCCAATCACCACCTGTCTACCTACCCATTTCCTACCTTCCTATCAACCAACTTACTTCCGGCTTGTTTGGCTACCTTCCCATGCACAAATTTAGCCACTTTCCGATATATTCTCTCCTGTGGATCTCCCCCACTGAACAACTTGTCTTTCTGTCTGTGTCGGTCTGTCTGTCTTTCGGTTAATCGATCAGCAGCTCACAATCCTCCTGACGTCACAAATGCTCTGTCCACACATCCTTAAAACGGTGAAGAGCAAAGGAAAACATTGTTATCAAACGACGATGGGTTAGCACTGAAACACTGACCCAGTGGTGTGAGCCAAAGGAGGCACTGTCCCAACCTACAGTGTGTCTATCTCCACGGGCTCTCAGGTCCCAGGTTATCTCCCCTTCACAGTGTAATGACCACCAGGTCATCTCCCCTTCACAGAGTCATAACCACCAGAGGTGAGACGGCGAATAGGACAAGGCAAGCACTGGAGCCAAACTTTCCCCCTCTACTTCCCACACACCGACATGATATCATGAATCCACTCCAGAGTACAAGCCTTTGTCCTGCCAACACTTCACACGGAGAGAGTGTCAGTTTAGGGCCTTTCCCTCTCTCCCCCTGCCCCGGCACTCACTGTGGGTGCCAGACATGCCGGCTGCAGCCTGTGGACAGGACAGCCAGGCAGATAGCCAGCCAGCTTTACGGCACACCGGGCCCGGGCCACAACAGCCGTGTCATCAATAATATCATTATTCTCCTCTCTCGCCTCTCCTATCGGCCCGTGACGCAAAGCACTGCGATCCGCGCAGGAAGAGAGGGGGGAAAAAAAAGTCGATGGACAACCTCTTGCCTGCAAGATAATCTCTGGCATAAACCACCTGTCATATCAGAGAGAGAGAGAGAGATCTCAGCTCCACATCAGGTAACACTGTTATCTCGTTCTCTCCCGACGCCATGACTTCGCCATTAACCATACCGAAGTAAGTGAACCCCGTCTCCTGCCCACTAAACCGGACACATTAATGATGGTGGTGATGGCTGTCATCAGCCGGACACAGGCCAATCTGGTATAACGGCCTTCATCTCCCCTCTGCGGGCCAGTTGAGGTCATCCTTCTCTTTCCAAGGTTGTGCAGGACATAACCAGACCCAAGACTAGTTTATCGTCTATAAACAGGCACATAAAGTCATTGCTGGACACAAGTGGTCAGGACTGAACGCCTTCATTGTGAAGGCTGGTTCAGTCCAGTATGGTAGGGAGCTGGACAAGGGATTGGGGCGGGGCGGGGGGGGGGCGCCTGGGGGGGGGGGGGGGGGGGGGGGGAGGACAGGAGGCTGACAGTCAGAGGTCAGAAAGGAAGCAAGGGGAAAGGGGTCGAGGCCCCTACGTCACACAGTACCATGACGTCACACGTCTGTCTGTGTCGTCCGTTCATCATGCCACACTGACACTGACATCTGTGTGTGACTCCTGACGCTCTGTTGCTCTCCTGTCCTACACACACACACACACACACACACACACACACACACAGAGAGAGAGAGAGAGAGAGAGAGAGAGAGAGAGCACTGTGAACCATGATACCAAGGCAGCAGTCACCGACACGACTGTCTGTTCAACACGGCTTCTCCCTCTACTCCTGCCTGCCTCGGACTCTCACCAGTGTGACAGTTTCAGTTTCAACTTCAGATTTTTCTCAAGGAGGCGTCACAGCCTTCGGACAAATTCATATTATTCGCTGTATCGTATCTGCTTCGCTGATGCACGACCAGTAGCAAAACACAACGTGCTAGTCAGGCCTTGAATGCATGCATATATTTCTTCGACAGAATTTTGTTGCCATGTTGCCATTTTCAGTGCGCCGTGTGCGTGCTGCACACTGGACCTCGCTTTAATCAAAAACCTCATCCAAGTTTCCAGTCGAACTTGGCACAAAGGGCGAGATTGGGAATCGAACCCAGACCCTCACGGACGCTGTTTTGGGCAGGTAAGCATCTTAATCACTCTGCCAATTTCCACTTGTGTGACAAGTCACCACAACTGCCCCCCCATCAACTCACACCATTCACAATCCCCTTCCCGAACACGATAGCAAACGGGACCTCACCACAACCTCACCCTCGCTACAAGCACTACAGCACAGTGAGTGGGGAACAATCAACTACGCCGAACAATCAATCATCTCACAGCGAGGATATTCTGTTACTGGTGAACATTATAATTATATCACCCACCCTCTCTCTCTCTCTCTCTCTCTCTGGTATTAAACTCATACCCTATCGCAGATATTCCATTACTTGATTACTGCATTTCATCTCCTCTGGCATAAGCACGGACCCGAGCAAGCACTCGACCTCTACCACCACCATGACCATCCTCACAGACAGGGAGAGACAGAGGAAGAGGAGATGGCAGACAGGCAGACAGACAGAGAGAGAGGTATACAGACAAACAGAGAGAGAGAGAGAGGCGACAGGATAATGGAGGCCAGAAAGAAAAACGGCTGATGTCAACAACGGAGCAAGTAATCCCGCCAGCATTCCGCAGACATCTTCCGGAAAAAGAAGAGATGGCAGAGGAAGGTACGTGTGTGGTGATGTTCTCTTCACGATGGAGGAAGTTCATACCGCTGTCTGTGGGTAAAATAAATAGACTGCCGGTAATGCAGTGTCTGGGTAAAATGACTAGACTGCCGGTAATGCAGCCTGTATATTATGGTATATCAAAAGATTGCGCGTTATGTTGTTTGTACGGTATGTCAACAGACTGCTAGTAATGCTGTTTATACGGTACATCAACAGACTGCCCGTGGTAGATCAACAGATTGTCGGTATGCTATCTGTACGGTATATCAACAGATTGTCGGTAAAACTATCTGTACGGTATATCATGGCAATGCCATCTGTATGGTACATCAACAGATTGCCGGCAATACTGTCTGTAAGATACATCAACAGATTAACGGTAATGCTGCCTATACGATATATGAACAGATTACCGGCAACACTGTACCGTATACCAACATTTACCGGTAATGATGTCTGTTCATTATATCAACAGACTGCCGGCAATACTGTCTGTACGGTATATCAAACGACTGCCGGTAACGCAGTCTGTACGGTACATCAACAGATTTTCGGTAATGCCGTCTATACGGAGCATCAACAGATTACCGGTAATGCTGTCTGTACGGCATACCAGCAGAATGCAGTAACGCCGTCTGTACTGTACACCAAGAAGATAACCGGTAATACAGTCTGTTCGGAATAGGAACAAGACACCTAGCGCAGTGCGAGGAGACGACCACAGACACACGTAAAAACATGTCGTCAGCAGCCAGACACATACATACATATACCTTGAAACCGTCAGGAACGCACAACATGTCACACACACACACACACACACACACACACACACACAGAGTCGGACACACACACACACACACACACACACACACACACACACACACACACACGCCATGACGGATGAACGGCATGTCAGCGGGTATTAACGGCCACTCAGGTACCACCACCAGCCAGATGCCTGTCAACTTCATTTCCTGGCTTCACCACCATTTCTTCCGGTACACACAGGTTTTATTTCCTCCGTGTTGCTGGAGCCGCACACCACAGCTCTGACCTCCCTGTCACCTTCTGACCCTGGCAGTCGGCCTACGACATTCCGGGCAAGCTACAGCACTAATATTGTCAGTCTACGGGTAGGCTTAGTACTGTCTTCATTGTCTGTATGATGGCCAACCAACCCAACAGCAGCATAATGTCATCTCTGTGCACCGCTGAGACAAATAAAGTATACTGAACTCTTTTTTTTTTTTTTTTTCTTTAAATAATGGACTTGACATCAAGACTGTTAGCCTCCCATCCATTCTTCTAGCTATCTCCTTTCTCTTCTCCAAGCCCGTTGCAAAAGACGTATCCATCACTCAACCATTATTTCAAAAACGAAATTCAGTTTTCCTCTTCCATATCTGCTACCTCTCGCCCCCGCCCCCCCCTCCTCCTCTTCCAGCATTGTTCTCCTCGTCGTCGAAATCCTAACTACCATCTTAACCCCCACTGAAAAAAAAAAACATTTAAAAAAACATTTTTTAATCCGTGATTTACGTCGATAACTTTATTCATTAAAAGCTTACTTTGCGTAAGTAAGCTTTTATTCGGTGAACAATGCTGATCATAATGACAGACGACCTGTTCAGACTTTATCTGACAGTGATGTGTTCTGTCAATATTTTCTTATGTGGACGAGAGAATCAGACTCTGGTACTCCCAACCTTTTTCTTTTCTTTTCTTTTTCCAAAGTCCACTTAAAGTAAGCGACTATGGAGACCATATCCACAATGGTGTCTCTGTGCACGGAAACACAGAGCGTTACACCATGTCCATGTCATCCAGTGACTCGCACACTGCGTCCCTCCACCCTGAACCACCTCTGCCACAAACACTAGCAGGGGGGTACGGGTAAGCACTGACGGAGGTACAGGTAAGCACGGTACAGGTAAGCACTGACGGAGGTAAAGGTAAGCACTGACGGAGATACAGGTAAGCACGGTACAGGTAAGCACTGACGGAGATACAGGTAAGCACGGTACAGGTAAGTACTGACGGAGGTACAGGTAAGCACGGTACAGGTAAGTACTGACGGAGCTACAGGTAAGCACTGACGGAGATACAGGTAAGCAAGGACCACCACTGACAAAAGAGCAGAGGTGTCAGGCGGCAGAACGGACTTATATAGAATATATTATAAGTAAATATAAAGAATATATTCAAGTCCGTGGGCGGCAGGGGTACCCAACACAGGGAGATGAGGATGGGAGAGAGCAGGCCGGAGCCACGGTCCAACATAACATGAACAAGTCTGTGGGCAGGACCACCACTACACAGCACTGACTGGCCGGCCGTCAGGTCGCCGGGACTACCATATACCATACCGGCCAGTTACAGGGCCTGGTGACGGCCTTGTTTGCTGACCAAACATCTCCACTCGCCCCCGCCACCCCCCAACCCCCCACCCACACCCACCCCACACAGGCCGCTGCCAGTGAAGCCGCCGCAAACTGTCTGCTGCCCGGCAGCTGTCCTGATCCATTTCTCTGTGATCCAACCCCCACCCCCGACCCCCATCACACCCACCCCCCTCTCTCCGCCTTCAGCACACCCTCACCTTCCTCCTCCTACCTGCCTGGGGAAGGCTACTTTCAGCATACGCATTTAACATTTATAACACTTTCAACACGTGCGTTTATCGCATGTATCAACCTGATCCAAACATCAATGAAAAAAAAATTGAAGAAAAAAACCCGTAAAAATAAAACACTCAACCCAGAAAGAAAGAACACTTTTTGAACATACACCGCATACAGCAGCATTCTCTTCAGGAGCACCGCTGTCCTTGGTCTTTATGCCCATACTACCGTCATCGACAGCAACTCCACCCCTACCCCCATCCAACACGTCCCCTCGCCCACAACGCTGGTATTTGTTTGCTGGTCAATAAACGGAACCAGGGGGGCCACACTGACCACCAGAACCAAGAGGCCATCGGTCAACATACAACGGTCAACACAACGCACGGCCCAGTGTGGTCAATGCCACCCGACCTTGACAGTCAACACGGGTTGTTGACGTCACTTCATTTCTCCTCTGGCAGTTCTTGTACCATCGTCCTCTTAACAGATCTTAACACCGTTGGTCCTGTCTGTGTCTTTATCTACGAGTCCTCAGAGTTCTTACGGTTAGTTCACGTCTTCTCTACTGCCTTCAGCTCTCCCCCTGTGTCTGTGAACACGGACACTCTGTAGTGATGTGTGACAGAGAGAAAGAGAGAGGCGAGGAGCCAGCCCCTCTCCTTTGTTTCCCCAGGTCAGTGATAACCGGGGCCCCCCGCCGTCAGCAGCAATCAGTGAAAGTGGCCCCGGTTATCTGCCCCTCCCGGAGTCACGTGGCTTCCGGTATCACCACAGGCACGCTCACACACGCCCTCTTCCTCACCCCTACAGGTTCCTTCCTTGTTCTACCTCACTCCAGATTACACACACACACACACACACACACACACATAGTGAGCGTTTTGCCCCGCGAGGGCGAGGCCATCAACAGCCTTCACCCAAAGACCATTAATTAATTAATTACTGAGAGGTCAGCACACGGCTGAACCCAGTGACTCCGCCCGTCACCACTCTATTCCCTGCTGACATCGGTTAATTAAGAAAAGAAAACTACGTTTATGGCCAAATAAAGTCCAATGGCCTCGCGAAAACTACCCTCCAAGGAAATGCTGCGGGAGAGGAACGGAGGGGTAGGCTCAAAAAAAGAAAAAAAAAGAAAAAGAAATGAAAAACAAAAGGCAAACCAAAAACGATGGATTGACATCACTGTTGAATGGACGGAGGAAAAGCACTTGCAATGACCCAGGATTTATGCTGCAGAATAGACCGGAAAGCCGTAATCTTCAGAGACCCAGTCGATTGAAACACAGCCCGTTACCTGACAAGAGCTAGAGCTGGAGGAATCTGGTGAATGGTTCTTTTGGGTGGCTCTCCAATGACTCTTCACGGAACTAAGGGATAAGGAGAGAATAACACACCATCCACTCTCTGGGTGTGACTGCAATTCCTGGTGCCCTTCCCACCCCTGCTGTGGGCTACACGAAAAAACAACAACAACAAAGTTCAACAACAACAACAAAAAAAAGGGCTATTCAGACCAACTCTATTCCAATCAGTAGCACAATGATGTTGAACGAAATCCTCCATCTTCTCGCCGATTTCCAACATCGTTTTAAGAGGGACTCGGGGGGAAAAAACGGGCGTCCTTCGAAACTGCAGCGAGATGTTAGCACGTGGAGTGATGAACCAGCAGAGGAAGAACTCCATGGGCGTTCATCACCAGCCACACACCATGGAACACTAGGCCACTGGCAAGAGGATGGGGGTGGGGGAGAAAGGAGTGGCCCCACTCATGAACAGCCGCTGGGACATGAATTATGTTAACGTCTATTACACGTCACTGGGAACGACACAGTGTCTTCATTCTCATTCCCACTCCACAAAAAAGGACAACACTGACAATGAAAGAAATCCGCTCACTTCACACCGGACTTTCCAGGCAGTGGACTCCACTTGAACTGACAGCATGTGTCATCCCCGAAACATGACACATGTATAATGAATCCGGGACAGCCAGAAGGGGCGTGGCCTCAGTGTTGGGGCCGGCAGTGGATCAACAGGACCGACTCCTCCGTCACTGTCGGTCGCCGGCCTCCACGCCCCGTCATCTGACACCCCCCCGCCCCCCCTTCCTACCCCACCATTCCCTACCCACTACTGCTCCCCCCCCCCCCCCCCCCCTCTCTCTCTATCCGATGAGAACGTCCACACCATCGCTACCTAACCTTGTCACCATCCACATTACATGACACACTGTGGCAAGTCTGAAATTAGCAGCGCGCAAATATTTTTTAAATGCATCATCATCACATGGCATCCCTAACTGGGTAACCCCTCTCCCCCCCTCTCTCTGTGTCTCTTCAATGAAACCCCCTTCGGTGAGGTGCTCTGGCCTTCATCCGAATAAAATCTCTCTCTCTCTCTCTCTCTCTCTCTCTCTCTCTCAAAGGCTGAGACGCACCCACAAGCACACTCACATTCCGTGTCAGTTTCAGTCTCAAGGAGGCGTCACTGCGTTCGGACAAATCCATATACGCTACACCACATCTGCCAAGCAGATGCCTGACCAGCAGCGTGTCAGCAAGACACCAGCAGTCAAGAGCAGTAACCAGTACAGACAGAACACGGTCAGCAGACAACAAAGCTGACCCTAAGCATAGCGGGTCAGAGAAAAACGAACAGTGCTAGAACCTTTGACAATCAGACAATGCCGCTGCACAACAATGACAGCACATTCACCATCAACGACCACCCAAGTGCCATCATCAGTAAACACCCATCCGCGTCCCCAAACGTTGCTGTCGTTACTATGTACAATTTTGTGACGACAATCACGACGTATTTCAACTAAATCGGATATCCTCACACAATGCACAATCTTGGCGGTGATCAGACTAACCGAAGAAGGAGAATCCCACACACTGCACACACGTTGTGCGGCGACATGAACATCATTATGACTGAGGTGGCCACCACACAGCCCAGACCGGGAGGGAGGCAGACAGGTAAGAAGAAAGCAGCAACAGTAGCAGCATGACGGTGGGGGGTGAAGGCAAAGTGATGGAGCCAGTCACGCAATCATTAACCTCTGCCAATCGACTAAACCACTACATGCCGCCACAACCACCTCCTAACCCCCCACCTCATATTCCCCTCCCTGCCCACTTCTCTGCCCATCAGGGGCCGGTGCCAGACCTCATCATTCCGTGCCGCCTGGCCGCCCAGACGTGGCTAATGCGGGCATCACGAGCCTACTGCAACACCCCTCACCCCCACCCCCCATGGCCCCCTTCTGTGGCTCAACACATGTCCCGCACTGGCCTTTTGGCGAGTTTGATACTTTCTATGAAGGTGATGATAATGATGATGATGATGATGATGATGACGACGACGATGCTGATAATGATGATGGTTATCATTACCATTATTATCATTATCATCATCATCGTCATCATCAATACATCATCTGACATAAGAAGTAGCATTAGTGGTGGTGGTGGTGGTGGTATCATGATTGTGATTATCATCATTATTATTCTTATTTCTTATCATAATCATCATAATTAATTCATCACCTGACACCAGTGAGCACCCCCAAACGGCGCTAGCGGTCGGCAGAGCTATGAAGCAGATGAAGTGAAAGTTGTGAAATGTTAACCCTTCACAAGCACAGCACACCAGCAGGACAGTCAGTCGTGTCCGACTGTGACCACCAGAACATCAGAAGAGGCAACTGCTGTCCGGACTATCTGGGCCAGAACCTGATTCCACCCTATGAGAGGGTGCCACGTCAGAATTACATTTACAGTGAGTATGCGATGAGCGAGCTGCTATAGGCCCGCAATTCCTTCCTCGCGCCCATCGTAAGGTTTCTAGAACTGCGGGTCAAATTTCTACTCACAAGGTAAGTCCCGTTAAACTCTCTCCATACGAACGGCGAAAGAGACGACGTTAACAGCGTTTCACCCCAGTTACCATCATCAAAATATTGCAAGCGGAAGGCTCTTATACTGAAGACGTGAATGTTGACAAAGAATACCACAATTCTGACGACGGAAGCTAAAGGTTGGGTCATTGAGACACCCACTGGACATCCGAGGGGTATGTGTTGAGAAGAGAGGACTGGCCGTACTGAGTGAGTTAAATTAACCTTCCAGTTATCGCGGAGTGTGTCTTGCCCAAGCACACCAGTGGCGGGCAGACAATGACACGCACCTTTGGGTGCACTGCTGTCTGTCCATGCACTGTGCTGTGCCTCTGGGTGCGGGCCGTCACCGCGTCCTCTCTTCACCAACCAAGACTACGTCAACAATCTGATGATGACAAACGCCAATGTATGTACCTTGGTGTGGAAACTACAGTTGTGTGTGTGTGTGTGTGTGTGTGTGTGTTGGGGGGGTCAGCCACACCCCCAGGTCAACAGTACCCTCCCCCACCCCGCCCCAACACACACACACACACACACTGCCTGTCAGCACGTCGTCACTTGTCACACTGTCACGTTGTTCACGTGCACATTGTCATTTCATGCATTCTTCGTGCATTATTAAAAAGAAGAAGAAAAAAGGCCCAATGTCCATGCCTAGAAAACACGAAGACATGCTCACTGCGACGTGAATCAGGAAGAAAAATCGCCAGTGAAGACGGCCAGTATAAAGACCAATAAAATAAATAGATAAATAAAGTTACCGAATGAAAGGAAAGAAAATGACAAAAAGAAAAGAATAATGGTGCTCATTAATTTTCCTGCATACGGCTAGGGTGGCGGAGGGGAGGGGAGGCGGGGGGGTGGGGGGGGGGGGGGGGGGACGCGTCAGCTTGTCAGGTGACTGAACTACTGCAAAGACTTTAGTCAAATCATACCATCCGTAGTTTGTGTGAGTCAGCGAGTTCAACAGTAGCTGTCATCAGTCACAACCATCATCACCCCTCCCCCCCCACCCCACCCAACCCCAAACCCCCTCCACTTCCCACCACATCACTGAATGACACTGCAAACACGACCGACTCCATCATACATTCCACTCAGCATCAACCGATGACAGAAATTCATTTTCCATCCTGGCTGCAATCACTGACGTCACTGACACGGGACACTGCAGTGTGCACACGTCCAACAGAGCCTCTGTAGAGTCAGTGACGTCAGTCCTCTTTTTCACAACCATCACTGACGTCACTGACACTGGACACTTATCCTTCTGCCTTTGTGGTATTTATTCCCCCGTTTTTTTTGTTTGTTTGTTTTTTTGTTGTTTTTTTTTTCAAGGCCTGACTAAGCGCGTTGGGTTACGCTGCTGGTCAGGTATCTGCTTGGCAGATGTGGTGTAGCGTATATGGTTTTGTCCGAACGCAGTGACGCCTCCTTGAGCTACTGAAACTGAAACTGGACCCAAGCTCCCAACTGGGGTGGATCTCAACGTGCGCTACCTCTCTACCCCGTTGTCTGGGCAGCCACCCTTCGTTTTCTGGATTGGGGTGCACGTTTCTGTTACTAGTCACCAAACACCGACGTTGCTCACAGGATTTTGAACAAGCGCATTACGATCTTCAGCACATGTCTACACGGACGGGTGGGGCTGGGCTTGTGTCCACCTTAAAACCAACAAGGTGGCAGACCCTTTAAAAAAAACAAAAAACAACTGGTTATCAAAATGTCTCTGTCACCAAGAAGCGTTTCATTACCTTCACTATCATCCCCGCCACCTCTCACTGACCGGCTTTCGCAACACGGATATAAAGTAATGTTATTATTCAGGTAAACGGTTTCACACCACACGCTGTTGGGCCATCCTCCCTGGAGGCCCGTCTGTCACGGAACAGTTTCTGGCACTTCACTTCACCCCAGGAGTCCACTGGCCTCCCTTTACACGCTCGTTACCTATCTCTCTCCGCCACTCCACTAGGGCTTTCAGTTTTCAACAACTGGTCCATTGTCTTCACACACCCTCCCCCCCCCCCAACACACACACACACCCCTACCCCTCCCCTTATCGGCTCTCTCGGAGGCTGAGCAGCAACCGGGGGCTCAGGTCAGAGAAGAGGGCGGAGGGGGGAGTTAAGGGAAGGAGGGTGAGGAGGAAACTGGTATTATACCAGCACACATGGGATATATAATAGGAGGGATGGTCGGAACAATGTAAAACAGCGACAGGAACAACAGTCGCTCATCAGGTGAATTAGTTCTGACGCGTGTCAGATACTCCCTCCCACCAAGACAAAGTGTCCATGCTCTTTGTTGCTTCCACACACACACCCCTCCTCCTCCTCCCCATCCCTCATTCCAGCCGATAAAGAGAGTGAAGACAGGACAGGACAGGGCAAAAAGGGAACAAGGAACAGCACTGCATACCAGGAACCTGTACTGGCGGCATGTACACTGGCCGCTGGCTACGTGCTGGAGGCCGAGGTCAGTGTGAAGAATTGGAACAGGTGGCGGAGGAGGAAGAACGGACACTAGAGATCTTAGTCATCCTCTTTCTTTCTTTCTTTCTTTCCGGTACACGACCGACTTGCCGATCACTCTGTCGTGGCTGACGCATGCTGGGTATTTTCGTGTCTCCATAACCCACCGAACGCTGATATGGATTACAGGATCTTTAACGTGCGTATTTGATCCTCTGCGTGCGTGTACACACGAAGGGGGTTCAGGCACTAGCATGTCTGCACATTAATGTTGACCTGGGAGATCGGAAAAAATCTCCACCCTTTACCCACCAAGCGCCGTTACCGAGATTCGAACATGGGACCCTCAGATTTAAAGCCCAACGCTTTAAAACAATTCAGATAACTGGGCGTAACATCACAGTGTTTCACGCGAGTTTTCAGATGTTAGGATACCAGAAACGTTCCACAATCAATTGGAAACAAAATCAAGGACTTTTATCTGTTTTTCAGCCATTTTTCCTTCACTCTTTGTTTCTTTACTGATCAGTCTGCCATGCCTACACACTGTCAACAAATCGGAACTTCCGGCCACTGACTCCATGAAGAGTGTCGGTCATTCACTGATTTTCCGCACAAAAACAGAGGGAAGGAAAAAGGCTTCAAAAACAGGTAACTGCCCCTTGATTTTGTTTCCGATTGACCTCCGACTGACTGTGGAACGTCAATTGAATTATAACATGAAATTTAGTGTAAACACACACACACACACACAAACGCTCTGTGATTTTATGCCCAACACACACATTTGAAGCCAGATCTGATTACATTACACTATACAGTCTGCAGACAGCTGAAGGCAGTTCCTCAGCAACGTGACAACACGACCATAAAGATGCCTCCCAGTATATTACCAGTATAATACCTACCACAACGTTTGGGTTCGGGGGCTTACATAAATTATTATGTATTCTAATCTGTCCCACACAAATAAGTCGACTGATTCCAAAGTCTTGATACACACGGTTCCCATTAATTCAGATGCACATATTAACAAGAGAGGCAAGGCCTTCAAGACTCACTTGTGATAAATTAAGTCCCCTAGCATTAATTACAGAGTAATTTCCCTTTTTTACTATCTGCACCAAAACGTTTCCAAAATTAAATAAAAATTCCATGCTTAGCAAAAAAAGTTCCTGTTTGAACAAAAAATGATAACAATGACTCCTCTTGTTGTTGTGTCAGAATAAGAGGTCAAAGTGCCAAGTTTAGAGAATACAAAAAATATAAATATAACAGTAAATGCAGTTTGCATATAATTAGGCTTCTTTTTTTTAATGTTTTTGTGCCCATCCCAGAGGTGCAATATTGTTTTAAACAAGACTGGAAAGTACTGAATGTTTCCTATTTTTATGCCTAATTTGGTGTCAACTGACAAAGTATTTGCAGAGAAAATGTCAATGTTAAAGTTTACCACGGACACACAGACACACAGACACACGGACACACACACACAGAGACAACCGAACACCGGGTTAAAACATAGACTCACTTTGTTTACATAAGTGAGTCAACAAGGGTGGGTTATTTTCCACACAGAAAGAAAGATTTAAAAACGCAACTAAATATTCCTGGCCTTGTCACAGCCGCACATCCCACCAGTCCCCGCCTTTCACACCGTGCCCCCCCCCCCCCCTCTCCCCCAAGACCCCCCACCACTCCTCTCTCTCTTTTCGCTAACTCTTCTCTCTGTACCTCGACAGCAGGGAACAAACAGTCTTTTGTTGTGTTTACTCACAGAAATCACGTTGCCGTTACGCCTCCGCCTCCGCCCCCCCCCTCCCCTCCTCCACCCCCACCCCTGCCCCACTCCCAGCACGTGCAGGGAATGAGATGCACTGCACGTGCACACAGAGACGTCGTCATTGTATAAGCGCGTTAAGATACACGTGCAGGCCAGGTGGACATCTTCAGCCTTACTCCCCTGCTGGTCCCCTCTCTCCAGTCACCACACAACACCTGTGCTCACTGGCCTGGTGCAACCGGTGGCCCAGTGACAGAGCGCGCAACTACGAAGCGAGTGTCCATGGGCTCGAGTCCTATAGTAATATGAACCAGGTTTATTACGTCCCCGTCTTTACTTGACCTTGAGTGGTGGTCTGGGCGCTAGTCAATCCGATGAAACAATAATAAACCAACACCTTCAGCATGTACTTAGCGCACGTAAATGAACCCACAACGACGAAAGGTTTGTCCCTGACAAAAACAACAACAAAAAAACTCTGTAGATCAAATCATTTTGATAGCAACATAGGTGCACTTGCAAACAGAAAAAAAGAGAGAGAGAGAAAAAGAAAGAGTGAAAATACATGGACAGCGCTAAATGTAGTGTCTGAGTAGTATCACAAAGAACTGTTTGATGTATTCAGCCCCAACATGCGTGGACTACCGAGAAAAAAAAAAATTAAGTTCAGACAACTAAGAAAATGAGGTTAAAAACGCAAAAGCTCCAATTATCTTCCAAGGCCACCAGAGCAGTGAAATTCGTATATATTCATTGTGTCCATGGCCCGG